>NC_061519.1:12217500-12387500 GCF_022379125.1 Scophthalmus maximus
GTTTTGCACCTCACCCCGCACTAATTTGTCACTAAATAATTAACAAGATTAAAGAGACATGTACATTATTACACAGGGGGTAAGAGCATTAGTACAGTACAAGAGTGACCTGGCTACACGTGAGAGGGACCGCTTTCCAGTGGGGGCACGTGTGTAAATGATTGTTGAGACCTTCTGAACAACCTTGAGCCCACAGACTGTCCGTGTACGACGCTGTACTGTACTGTCGGTGGGTTTTAAATGATGAATACATGTCAGTGGGTCCCAGCATTTCACTTGCGTTATTTTTGAATCAGATTTATGGTGTGGCTGATTGAACAAAACCAGGATATTAACATACGAAACACTGTATACGGGCTTTAGACATTATACAGCTTTTATTGACTACAGATTGACCGGCAAAATGTTTAATTGTCAAATTAAATCTACAACACAATAAACTAAATCCTTTCTGAAGCCACCGTATATATTCATGCATACACTGTGCACCGTGTACTTTGTGCATGTGCACTTAAAGAGATTGGACACGCTGTATTTGCTGCAACGCTACAAAACCTTTTGTGCACCTACACGCGCACCACTGCACTATGCTCGAGTCAAGCCACAGCTCTGTTGATCTGATGGTCGGTCCAGGTTGAACGACTGTGTGAGCATGCAAAAGTCAGTTATTTTTTCTCACAAACACCTCCAACTTTCTCAAAGGCAATTATTGGGTTTTTATACTGAAGGGACAGTTCTGACTGGTCCACTCTGCTCAGAGAGCGGGGTTTTACTACAGCTACAGTCACTGCAGCAAGGTCACAGAGCTCGGCCACTTCACACAGGTCACAGTGCCTCTCTCTAGGGAAACAGCTCAGTGGCTGACCTTTCCTGCCACACACACACACACACACACACACACACACACACACACACACACACACACACACACACACACACACACACACACACACACACACACACACACACACACACACACACACACACACACACACACACACACACACACACACACACACACACACACACACACACACACACACACACACACACACACACACACACACACACAAATGCAAATGCAAATGCAAAAACACACGCAAAACACGCAGATGCAGGCCACGCCCTCGCAGAAACTCCCAGCAGACTGGCGTGCCCGGGAGAGATGCCCAGTGAGTGAGTGCACATTCGCATCCGCACATCGCTGAGGGTCGAGGACTTGGATGAACTTTGCCGCCAAAGCCGCTCTCTTGAGCTGCTGCTTAATGTAATGTTGATCAGGGAAAGCTTTCTCTAGTGAGGGCTAGATTCTACTTAATACATAATTCAACGTGTGGGGGACTCAATTAGCACGATGCCTCTGCAAGATTTACTTTTTCAAGTCTGCGGCGGGCTATGCACACACTGAGAGTCAATTTCTCCTTATAGCAGAGAGTGCCAAGGCTAACTGAGTGCGTTGCGGCTCAGGCAGTTTTTCGAGGGTGTAAGTTCTCTGCTCAAACTTATTGGGTAAACGCAAGTGAAAGCACAGTGTGTTTGAATGCTATGTTCACTGTAAGCAGGAGTAAGCATGCGTTTGAAAGTAGAGATGGGACGATACCACTTTTCCGTGTGTGATCCGATACCGATCCTGCAACCTTGAGTATCTGTCAATACCGATCCGATACTAATCTGATACAATCTTTTCCCCACTCGTTAAATAAAATATTATTAATGCATTGTTCAGGATGCACTTTGTTTAACCCAGCCATCTAACACCTCATACTCAACTATGAAACAAATCATCAACTCACCTAAAGTAAGACACACATAGCCAGCAACATGACTGAGTTATGGAATACTGTGGTTTTATTTCTCACAGAACTTTTGGCAGAATTTTTTATGCCAAGCACCGTTCAAACAAGCAAAAGACTAATTGAACTGTAAACTGTTAATTAAATAATAATAAATGAACATAAAAATATGATGCCGGAATGTCGTTCAAGGCTTAGTAGATACGTAAATAGGCATTTATTTGGTATGTTTACTGTAATGTATAGGATCAATTTTACTTCTTATTTATTCCGATATCCGATCCAGTCATTTTGGTCAATATTTGCCCCGATACCGATATGGAATATCGGATCGGGACATCCCTATTTGAATGACAGCTTCAGGAAGGCTGATGCTGCAAAAATACCACTGCACAGACACTGCAGTGGTATTTTTGTTTCTCATGTACACTCTGAAGGATTTCCCTGCATCATACAATGCCTACAGTAGTGGTGCTGGAGCGGCAGCGGCCTTTTGATTCATGCATCAATATTTTTTCTTAATAAACTGCATCCGGACACGACTGTCAATAGGAATTACACTGCACCAGCGTAACAAGGCTGAGGTTTGCAGCTGAGCAAAAATACAACTGGAAACACGCACTGTACATTTAAAAAGCTTCATTCTCACTCTTGCACAAATGCTGCTGCATAATTTTATACGTCTTCATTCATCTTCAGTCTTCTCTTTCTAACCTCCAACACACAGCAGAGTTAATGCCTCTTTGAAGTCAATTCTCCAGCTGCCGCTGTGCCAGCAGCGCGTACTACAGAGACGTACTCAAACCAATTGGCAATTTCCGTCGCCCCTCCCCCCGTCTCACGTCATGACTGTAAATGTGACAGATTAAAAGCCTCCAGTCTGCAGTGTTCAAGAGTAAGTGCTCAGTTCTGAATCTGTGACCTGGGACCTCTCTTAAACTTGCACTCACAAAGGTTGTGTGTCATCTACAACACATTTTAAGAAGGTCAGTGGTTCCATTCCCTGGCTCCTGCGGTCGGCATGCCAAAGTGTCCTCGGGCACAACACTAAACCCTGAATTGTGTCTGTGCCATCCGAGTTGTGAATGAAGTGCTGCACATGGAAGTGTTGTATGTGTGACTGTGTGAATGTGACTTGTAGGGCAAAGTGCTTTGAGTATATTAAGAAAGGTTATAAATGCAGTGAATCTACTGTACCGACTATCAACAGGTTGACAACGCTCATTTGACAGGTCTGCAAAACATTGATTATATTCGAGGACAATGATTCAAATGTTCAAATCGTTTACTTTTAATAGTGTGACAGCTATAGTGTGGTGAAGTTCTGCCTAAGCTGCATGGGCTCAGACTACTGGAGTTTTAAAATCGGGTTGCATCGCACACTGGAGGAGTATCTTTGCAGATATTCTTCTCTCTAATCTCACACATGCACACACTGCAAGATTTGAAAATAATGGCACGTCACAAACTACAGGATATCATTAAGATTATCACTCCTGAGGAAGCGACGCACCACCTGATCTCATGAGGAGGAAGGTGCAAAAAACAAAAATTACCATGGAGTCTGGCGTAGTTCGACAACTTGCTCTATAGGTAATAATGCAAGTCTGGATGAGAAAATGGTAGGGGAGACGCGGCCAACACGTCCTTTTGAGGTGATATTTGAAATATTCAATTAGATTAAATATCAAACATGTCTGATAATTATCGGTTCAGTCCCGATGATTCTGCGAACAGTTCAGGAGGTTTAAGAATGGCTCCGTAAACCGCTCACACAAGCAGATAATCGGGGCCTGAACATCGGTATCGATCAAGGTTCCAGGCCAGATTTCTCCTCCGATTCATCAGGCTACTTTTGCATTGGCATGAGCTATAAATTGCTTGTATCTAAACTGCCCTACACGAATATCATCCCTTATGCTATTGGGCTGAACCGCAAACATAACAATGAAGAATTAATGCTTCGGTGCCATCAGACTGATCTGCGATAAAAAAGCCTCTTGCCCTTGATTTAAACATCATCTTTCAGACTGGCGTTGGGCCCAATCGGTCTTCAGATAAAATGGCCCGAGCAGCACTTACTAGAATTTGCAATCCAGCGCTGTGGCCGTGATTTAGTCAGCCTCTCCCCGCTGGTCACGCTGAGCAGCGTTTACCTCAGGAGGGATTTCGGCCTTTGTCTGGGCGGGCAGCAGCAGGCCGCCGCCCGCCCTCATGTCACCACTGAGAAGCTTAAGACTGCCGCATCAATACAGACATTAGAATGAAAAAAGGATTAGCACTGACTGGACCAGGTCTCAATGGACAGCGCAGGGAAAAGCCACCCAAGCTAAGAAGGCATTAGATCTTAAAGTCAATGGAGTCACTACCACTGGCTCGGGGGTGAGTGTGTGGGGCCACTCTGAGACGGGGAGTCACTGACAGGCCACTTGCAGGCTGATCTGGCAAAAAAATACAAAAATCTTTACAGCAAGACGAATGAAAAGAACAAGAATGTAAATATCCATTTGAGAAGACATTTTCCCTGATTTATGTTTAAATGTTATGCCAAATGGATTTGGTTTCCTCTCTCAATAAAAATTCAAAATGTAATACATTTTTTGCAAAAGAAACATGACTTGCTTCGATACCACTTAGTCACAATCTCAACTCCCTCCTAAACACAAACAACTAAGAGGGAGCAGATGCCTGGACACAAAAAAAAAAAAGAACATCATTTATATAGGATAATAAGGAGAGGACTTTTTTTTTCTCTCCCTCAGTGCATTTGCCGCCACGTGACATTATGCACAATCTTCAAAGTCTAAACACCACACCCCCTACAGTGCTGCAGCCTCAATCGATTCTTCTTGACGGGAAATGGCAAACGGGGGGAGAGAAGAGCGCGAGAGAAGGAGCCGATTCTTCACGGCGCTTCAGAAGTAGGGCAGGAATAGTCCCCGCAGGGGGTTGGGGGGGTGGGAGCAGCCGCACGGTTGACTTGTCTGATTGGCCGTGTAGGAGGTGATGTCATTGTCGACAGTTCTGAGGGCGCCGCAGTGGGAAGTCTCAAGACTCAAGGTTCCAAAAATTGTGACGACAGAAGCACCCGAGCATCGCCAGAAAGAAAGCTGCGTATATCTCCTCCAAAAATCATTCCACATCAAAGCGGACCTTTATGTTGAGTGCGGCTGGCTTATATCAAAACTCACCTCAAATCCCTCTAATTATATAGAGTGTTTCCTACTGTGCTTTAAAGTCTTAAGCCCCCTGGATGATAAGCGAGTTCACAAAGGATGAAACCCTATGAAATAAAAAATAAACGCTCCTCATTCTCCTGACTTCAAGCCTCATCTAAAAGTCGTGCACTACCATCTGTCATTGCCATTATTTGAAATAAAACACCATCTTAAAACACAGCTAGCACTAAAGAATCTAATTAAAACAAGCAGAAGCAATGGTCCACGTATTTCTTCCATTTCCGTTGCAAACAAACTCACCAGAAGCGCAGTCCTCCTCATCAGCCCCGTTCTCACAGTCCTTCTCCCCGTCACATCGCCATGACAACGAGACACACTTGTTTGTGGATCCCCCGCAGTCAAATTTCTCCGGAGGGCATGTCTGTTTGCCTGTGGGTGGAGATAAAGGTGATAGGGAGATTACCACAGTGGTTTTATGGTCCCATTAAAGGCACCGACAAAAACAACGACGAGACACCGCTGGACTCGATTCCTGTCGCCCCCGCGATGAAGTGGAAGCTCATCCAAAACGCCACAAGTCTGGCCAATTGATTGTATTGTCTGGGAGGCCTCCACAGAGACGTGCAGATAGATCATGAAATGACACACACACACACACACACACACACACACACACACACACACACACACACACACACACACACACACACACACACACACACACACACACACACACACACACACACACACACACACACACACACACACACACACACACACACACACACACACACACACACACACACACACACACACACACACACACACACACACACACACACACACACCTCTCTTTTCCTGCCAATCTGCTCCAGTTGGTGGGTTTGATCCAGATTAGAGCAGGTTTCATACGAAGCATGTTGTTAATTATACATCTTTGCTTACAGTGCAGCCTTAAGCCTCCCAGAAATAAACCAAAGGCTCAGCCTTCATGCCGCCAAGTCATTTATCTTTTCGATCAATTTATTTTCATATTATATTCAAGAACAACTCTTTCTTTTTGTCACACGCCCCAACACTGTCAGATGAACTCAACAGATACCCCTTCATCCACAACCCGTCATGTCCACGTGTGTTGGATATGTGTCGATGTTGTTTGACACTATTAATTATACAAACTTATACAACTTCATGTTGCAACAACATTTTCGTATAATTCAAAAGTCAATATTTCTCTGTGCAAAATTATGTATTTGCAATTTTTTTAATTTGCAAGGTGTTTTTTTACATCCATCTTTTGAAAGTGGAAAGTTTCCGTCTGCAAGTCATTGTGCTCATCAAACACAACTCAACATTTAATGGTCTAATATGGCACGATTGCGTATTTTAAGGGACGAGTGGCAACCCATAGCCACTCTAGTCTTTCCACCCCTTACAGCTGCGTATCAACGTTGACCTTTCAGACCTTCTGTTTTCCTTTCTACATGGACTCACTTGGCACAGCTTTGTTGCGTCTGACAAACCAAGGGACACACCTCCATAGTGAAAACTACTAAGGAGGTCAGAACAGAAGAGCCGATGCCGTCACCGGCGATGTTGGTGTAAACTGCATTGTGAATAATTGGACCAGACAGGGAGCGGGTCTACCGAGCCATATCTGTGAATAAAGCACATCTGTTCAAGTAGAAACAGATTCAGTGGGATGCTGCACTTGGGCTAAAACTGAATTCCTTTTTATCTAATGCAAATCCAATATGCAATGGAAGTTAATTATTAAACAAACTGCTGTATATATTCCATGACAATCAGGGAGTCAGTTTAAGTAGCAGAGATATAATTTACATGCATATTATATATATTATTTATATAAAGTGCATTTGAACTTAAAAGGAACAAAAGCTAGAAGTCATCAAAAACTGGAAGCTCATCCTTCACAGATAAACAGCTTTATATATTTCTTTTTTTACTTTGTTTGTTGTTTTGCGTTTTGTGCGTAAAAAAAAAAAGATTAAATGGAGGCTGAGGCCTGGGGCTTTCGAGGTGCAGTGTGAAAAAAGATGGGTTTTCAGTCTGCACCAGGTGGGCAGTGACTTCAATGGGGGAGTTATGTCCTCCACTGTGTGGCCAAAACAGTGAAGAGCCCTGTCACTCATCATCTCAGTCGAAGGCAAAGGAGCCGAGCAGTTGGGCAGGAGCGTAAGATTTGACTGTGGCTTGGCGGACGCAGTGCAGTGTAGGGAGGAGTGGTGTGGGAGGCCTGTGGTTTTTCTGTTATGCTTTTTTGTTGTTGTTGTTGTTGTTGCCCACCGTACAAAATGTACGCCCAATACAGTAATGGACCAATCCTAACCAATGTATCAGCCTGGCAGATGAGCGAGGTGACCACCCACAGGCAGGCACCATCAGATGCCAGCCCTTAAAGAAGATACGTCTCCCTGCCCTTCATTGTGTATTCCTCTGACCCTGCAGCACGGATGGGGGCGACAGAAGGGACGTGGGGAGAGGAGGACGGAGGGGCAGCCGGCGCCTGGGGCAGATCGGCATCTGAGAAAATGGCTGAGGTAGCCAGGCCCTGACCCCCACAGAGGGGAAAAAAAAAAAAACAGCGACAGACAACAAAAGTGTTCGCACAGCAACGACCACCTCGGACATGGAGAGGATTCTGAGGAACCCGTTTTCTGCGGTCGCATCTGCCTACAAATCAGGCGCGGGCTACAAGCTGTGGTTTGTGGTCAGCACATTTTTGCAGTGTGAGGTCAGTGAAGAAAAGCCTCATGCTGTTAATGAACATGCTGTCAATCCATGCGTGACACAGATTTGACAGATCTCCAAACATATTTGTGGGATAAACGAGTTACAAAAATCCCTGCATGCATTAGGGGAAGTTCAAAAATAATTTTACCGAGGCAGAAAGCATTCATTTAATTACTATGTGTGGCAGCCTTTGATGTTGCCTGCGTCAGTGTCTCATTCTTCATGCACACGACAGACAATTATGCCCCATGATGCGTCTTTTTTTTCAGTGGAAAAATGAGCGACTCTTCTTTCCAGACAAGACTGTCGGGGGAGCAAACAAGCTAAACGAAGAAGGAAGTAAATGAGGACGCAAAAGACTAGGAGGAATGATGAGCTGCGAATGGTGATTACAGCCGAGTAATGTCTGCGAAACCGAAAAGAGAGAGTGGCTGGTCAGGGACGAAAAAGTTTCTTAAGAGGGGCCCGGGATGAAACAGGCGAGTAGGTGGGAATCTTTGAAAGTAGAAATAACACGCTGTCTTCATGGATTCCGTCTAATTGAGGTCCTAAGTGGACCTGGCAGAAAACAAGAAACGGAGAGAAAATGAAAGAAGAGGTGGCACAGGGAGCAGGGCAGGATGAAAGGAATCCATGAGAAGGGAGAAAAAACGCCCGGAGTGAGAAAATCAAAAGGGGGAAGGGACGATGAGACAAACTGCTGCATGACCTTTCAGATTTTTCTTATCCTGAAGCAAAATCAAAGACATCCAAACCGAGCGGAGAGAGATGAAGGAGGAGCGACAGGTGGGGCTGCAGACTTGAGCGGAATCCCAACGCACAGAGCAGAGGAGGAGCTGCCCCGACCTTTTAACTGATGACTCGCGAATGAAGTGTGAGCGATGTTCCTCCCAAAACCCGACACCAGGAAGCCAAATTCGACAAGCAGTGAGGTAAGCTCGCTGCCTCTGAAGGCGGCTATCGATTAGTGAAAACTCCAGATTTGATAAAGACATAGGTGATGGGCTTTTGTGTTTTCGAGCGGGAGGCAACTTAATAAAAATCAATTACTCACAGACAAAGTGACTGCGCGGCTGTTGTTTACGATCGGGGTGAAAAATGAGGCTCCATCTCCACTGTGGCGTTTCTCTGGCAGGACGATCTGTTTAGAATTCGTCTCTTTTTACGAGACCCAAAGGCGGGCGTGCATCTCCTCCGTGCAATGGCGTGAATACAGCCTTACTTTTGAGTTTTGCTGTCGACCTCGTTACCGCTCTCAGCATTTTGCCCCCAACTTGGCTTTTTCGGTGACGACCGTCACCAGGCACGTGATGTAATACCGTGAGGGAGGGAAACTTGAAGAATTTGTTCAGTCGACGTGATATATCAAACCGGCGCTTCATTTAAAATGTGACACCACACCGCAGCGTGACACGGGGGCAATCATTTGCAACTTATTCATAAATCAATGCCTATTTTGCTGCTTCCGACGGTATTACATATTGCACTGTGGTGATTCATCCCATAAAATCTGTTGCTCCTGACGTCCCTATACAGATGGTTCCACCGAGAAACAAGTTAACACATCCTATTTAGGAAAATTCCCACTCCTCCATTCCACCGCAGCGAGACTTTGATGCCTGTGACTGTCGACATCCCCCCCCCCCCCCCCCCCAAAAAAAAAACTACACCTGCACATGTCGGCGTCAAAGGCTTCGGATGGTGAGAATCGGCTTCTCAGCCCTCTGATCTAAAAACAGGACAAAACGCTCACAGTAACATGAGTCACACCCGACGAGTCATTGCTCCATTAAACCGTGTTAGCGTTGGCCATGTCCTCCTCTCTGAATTATAGATGCGGTACAGTGGCGAACACACTTGCCGGTTTGCGAACTACACGATGGGCAAATTGTTATTTTGAGTCAAGTGCATTAGCAGGTAACGTGCTGTGACATCCGCTTCTCTTTGTTACCGTGTGGTGTGCCCGAGCCCCCTGAGTGAGACTTCAGTAGCTCAATAAAGCCAGAATAACATCACAGGGCTAATACGTATAGACAAACACTCACACTAAACTGCAGAGGGACAGTTCAGAGAATCTAATTTGGTGGATTCTAACTCAGTAGTTTTTTTGCTGTCGGGCGAGAGACTACCAAGCACTGAGCCGCCACGATTTGAAATCATTATTAATGATTACATTTATTTAATGAGATTACTGTTCTGACTTTGACTGTCTTCAATCAATTTGTTTGTTTTTTTTGATTTATCCATTTGTCAATTAACAGATAATAAAGTAAATTTTCCAGCTTCTCAAATTCAAGGACTGGTTGATTTCTTTGCCTTTTGAGGTCGTAAACTGAACACGTCTGGGTCATTGACCCCCCCAAAAAATGATAATAAGATATTTGTTACAATTTCCAGACATCTTTGGAGCCTATGATTCGAGAACATACCTGACAGAATTAGTCGACAATGAAATTGTTAGATGCAGTCCCACCATTGTGTAGCAGTTGCTGTCATTCTTGCATAACTGTTGTGTAAAATATTCCACCTCGGTAAATATCTGTATCACTGCTAGCCCTTACATACGTTTGTTTCCTCGAACACATTTTGAGAAAAGACCGGGGTCTCGAGTAGGGAAAAAAAAGAAAAAGAATCATCACATCTTGATCATTTTTCTGAATTATATTTTCAACTAACTAATCAACACTGCTGAGGTGAGGCGGAAAACGTTTATACCAAACTAGTTCGGCATCGCGACTTTGGTTTTGGGATAAAAATCCTAAATTGAGGCAGTGCAACTAACGGAAGGTCAATGCAGAAGAAGTTCACCTGTTTCTTCTTATGAACACGATTATATTAAGTGTAACAGTATAAAAATAACAGTATTTACCTCCAAATAGCAACACTATCTGATGAAATTCTCTTCGGCCGTGGTTCTGGGTTTACCCACATCGACAACTTACAAAAGATGGTAAACGTGAACCTACTCTTGTGTCACATCAGCAGTTGACTAGGAAACCCAGTATCATAGTGGAGACGGAGACAGTCGACAGCAGAGCAACATGTTCCTGGTCTTATTAGCAGTGTTGACGTAAACAGTGTACAGTAAAATGCACTTGGGAACTGTTCTTCCCACAGCACTTAACAATCCACATCGCAGGAAATAAAATCAGTGTTGCATACGTTGTTCCGTGTGACGCAAACATCTTCACGAAAAGCACAAAGAAAATGTTCCCCATTAAAAAGTGAGGCCTTCTTATTAACTCCCACGGAAAAAAGGCTTGAAGGGCTTTGAAGCTCAATATCTACAAATAGGTTTATAAAAGTTTTCATCAAACCCCTTTCAGAGATATAGCCATAATCCACTGCAAATTGCATGACACTTTAAAAAGGCCCAACTGGAGGCACAATGTGGCAGCTTTAAAGAGAATACTTCCGTCTGTTTGAATAATTCATATTTATAAGTTTACACCAGTTCGGGGGGTTATGTCCTCGTATATTGAAAGAATTCTCAAGGAATTGGAAACAGTGTGAAGTCACTGCACGCTTGTCAACTCACAGAGCACGGAGTGACGTGCACAACTGAGCTGCACTCAGCAATATTGTGGAAAAGAGTCAAGTAACGAACACCCTCCCTTTTCTCGGTACTGTAATCCTTAAAAGTGATTCGGGCAAATTAAGAGCAACTTGGAAATGTCACCGCTTTGGCTGGGCAGCAGCACAGCTGGCTCGCAGTGGCCCACTTCCTCCTTGATAACACATTCATCTGATACAACAACAAAAAACTAACTATGAGCCCTATCTGCCACTTCACGTGCTTCTCCAAAAGAGTCATTCATTTTGCAGCGCTCGCAAGCAACTCACTCGGCGTGGCCCCAAATCTGAATTCTTAATACCGTGGTGTAACACTACTCCAGCGTGTAATTGAGAATACACTCAGTGAGCCGGAATGATAGTGGCACAGATGCCTGGGTTGCACCCGGGTCCAGAATGCCTTAGCTGTGTGTGTGTGTGTGTGTGTGTGTGTGTGTGTGTGTGTGTGTGTGTGTGTGTGTGTGTGTGTGTGTGTGTGTGTGTGTGTGTGTGTGTGTGGAATAGACAGGAAGTACAGGAGAGCCGGCGGGGGGGGGGGGGCAAAATTAAATGAAATACAAGATGAGGGTTTTCTGCACGTGAGTGACAACACGGCTTATCGGGCTTCGGCACAACTGGAGCATGATGCATTACGGTGTGTCGCTGCACTATAAGTAATTAGCCCATGGGAAACCTTCGCCGCTATTTACAGGACGGCTGATGGGACGCGGCCCGTGTGAAATTCCCCCCTTCTCTTTGCATGTCGACGGGGGCAAAACAAGCTCCACTTCGGCAAAGTAGATCTGACGAACGTGAAGCTCGACGGCTTTTGATTCCAAAGTGAAGTGTTGCGTGAGATTGGGGCGTCGAGCGACCTGCTAAACGCTGGTGGCGCTTTCAGGGCGGAGAGGCTAAATTTTCATGTCAGAGATTGTTTTGTTTTTTTGGTGCATCTTCTTCAATCTAATCTTTGAAAAAAAACATACAGCACATTCGCTGGCAGATCAACAGTTTCTCATTATGGTCCTGTAATCTCAGCGCGCGGCTGCCACGGGGCGATTTACCAGTGAAACGAGGTTAATGAGACAGATCATACAGGAGCCGTCGACGTAGAGGCGGGTTTCCCGTTGCTCGAGGTGCCGCCTGCACGTTGTGCACCGCGTCCATCCTCGACCGTCTCCTCCTCGGTGTAATTATGTCACAGTTGGGATCCACTCGCACAGAGAGACAGCTGTGCTGATGAAGTGGACCTCATTAACGGTCCCTCTGTTCAGGATCCGGCTTCGGCCTGACACCTCTCGTCTCAGCACGTCATCACTGAGGAGGATTCTGCCTCTGTTATAGTTTGACTTGTAGGAGGAAGGAGGAGGACGACGACACAAGTGTTTGTGCTCGGCCAACAGCGCGGCGAATAAATGATCGATCGCCGCTGGAAAACGACCATTCATTAGAAAACACCAACCTGAAATCTAAGTGAACTGATTTCTGTGTGTAAAGCAGAGCAGGAACCCCGACAGCGTTTTTAAGAGTTGGTGTTTTTGGTTTTGATGTAGCTTTCACATTTCAACGTCAGGTGAATGCGAAAAGGGATTTCCATATAGATGGATTCCCCCCCAGTCCAGATCGCTTTCTCTTTATTCCGCAGCCAGGAGATGAATCCCTCCTTCATTTATCTTTAATTGGATTTCCAATATGAACTTGTTATCCTCATGTCTCCCTCCTTGGCCTTAAAACTTTCTGGGGGTGACATGAGAGGCTTTGGCCGGCTGCTACATTATTCATCGAACCGACCCACACGGCAAATAAGTAAAGTAAATAAAGTAGAAGAATTACCCTCCCAAAGATTCATTTGGATTTTTCCTTCACTGGTGGATTAATTTCCTGCTCAGCTGGATGCATTTTGATTCCCTCCTACAATAACTTTCAAAGGAGTCAGAAGATGGAAATATATTGCAGTATTTCGAAGGACTCTGACAGGACGTCATTATTAAATCGGTCTTGCATGTCATACATGCTTCATTATTTACCGAAACATCTGAAATATTGAAAAGGCGGTGTGGTGTATGATATCCGATATTGTGTACAGGTTGAGATGCAAGTTCAGTGTGACAGATTGTGTGCGTGGACACACTCTGCTTTTCCCGCAGACATCATTATTTATCAGTGCAGTGCCATCAGCTCCGTCTGATTTCCGAGTAACCCCCAAGAGAGAGGAGAGCAGCCAGGGGAGAAAGAGAGATTAGAATTTAAGAAAGCGAGAAAACAATTAATAAGTGGGTCCCTGCTTGGTTGTTAGACACGTCAACTCGCCTCGACCCCATCAGGGCCCCATGTGTGTCTGAGTGTGAGTGTGAGTGTGTGTGTGTGTGTGTGTGTGTGTGTGTGTGTGTGTGTGTGTGTGTGTGTGTGTGTGGCCGCACTCCACTGGCACCAGCCTGAAAAAGCGAGGCAGCCAGCGATCCTCAGCTCTAACAGCTTTGCAGAGAAGTAGTCAAGGTCCTCCTCGCGCTCGCCATCGCACAGCCTTGAGTATTAAAGTGTGTGGGCGCGACAGGAGGCAGGCGAGGTGGCTGAACCGCCGCCAGAGCACAAATAACCGGGGAAATTGGCAACCTGAACCTGACTCTCGTGGAATAGTCGAATTGAATCCCTTATGAAGCGACTGACATGCATATTCAGATGCTACGCGCAAAATGCCAGCATAATTATACGGACACAGCTTTTCCTTTTTTTTCTTTCCAATTAGAACTTGTTTGACCGTAACGGTAGATCCTAATGTTTCACTTTGATGCAGTTGAGATAAAAAAAAATAACACTGTTTTCCCATAAAGGGAAACTTATTTCATCCAGGACCCTTGACTGGTGATGCCATTGTATTCGTGCGGTTAGTTGCTGAGATGAGATCTGGTTACGCATCGACGCCGCCAATAAGCCCAACACCTTTGTCCATTGCCAGTCAGACAAAAACAACAGATTTAAGATCGAAGAAACTGTAAAAAGAATTGCACTTTGTCCTGTGCGAAATAAGGGAATATAATTGACAAAATGGGTGCACTCACATTCCGGTTTGCCATCAAATAAATTGCTTTTTTTGGGGGAGAAACCTTATTGCAATGCAACATTTCCTAGGAACCACTTTCCAGATGCTTTTCTTCACACATACAGATTATTTTTCTTACTAAAATGTTTATCTAATTATTCATTAGTTATCTGAAGAGGCCGAAAAAAAGACAAAACCCGAGATTAGAGAAGCGTATGAACGATGACAATTGTAGGGGGTAGATTTATTTTTTTCTTATTCCAGCATTCTTTATTCAAATCGCTTTTTGATTGCACAAAGGCAGGTTCCTCCGGTAAACAAAACAATATAAATTCAAAAAATCGGTGATAAAAGCCAAATATTAAGACCAGAAAATCGGTAAATGGGGTGGACGGATTGATGGATGGAAGAAAAAAGGTAAAAGAATAACTCCTCACCAAGCTCCTTCGATACATCTGTACTGCTGCGCATCAGAGAGTGAACGCAGGCATGGCATGTTTCATATGTTGCCCCATCAGACTTTGTACTTCCTCAAACTGAATGGAGAACCTTAAAAACATCGTCGGGCAGGCGAACGGTTCCACTTACTGCAGGTCTCCTCCGCCTCATCGGAGCCGTCGGGACACTCCGGTTCCCCGTCGCAGCGCCAGCGCCCTGGGACACACTGGCCATTCAAACAGGCGAACTCCGCGGGGGCACAGGTTTTCCTGGCTGCTCGGACAGACAGAGACGGAGAAACACAGGCAGACAGACGGAGAATAACACAGTGAGAAAGGGAAGTTAAAGACTGAGGAGTGTCAGTCTGTAGAAAACTGGTCACATCATCTGAACCCCGGCAACCATCCCCTCTGATCGGAAGAGATCCGGCTCATCATCTCTCACATTATTCCTGTGCAGCCCTCTCCTGCTCTCTTCCTCCTGACATTCCCCACGTTCTTGACTCTGGTTCACTGTGCCGTATGCACCCCCCCCCCCCTCGCCCTCACCCGCGTCTGCCTCCCCTCCCTCCATCTGCCCGTCTCCAAAAAAACAGTCTAATCTCTCCTTTGGGTTTTTCCATCAGAACAGCGAACACCTCAAGGTTTAACCTTTTTTTATCTCGCACACCTGTTTACCGCAGAAAGCTACAGTCAGAAACATGTCAGGAAAAGGACTGGTTTAAGCAACACGGAGAGAAACGGAGAGGGATCAAAATGTTTGCGTAACAGCCCAGAGCTTACCAAGGTCACGCACCCACACACACATACGCACGCACACACACACACACACACACACACACGCACACACACACGCACACACACTCCCACTTTTAATGTCTTTAATAGCTACATGATCAATGCAGTATTTTAATCAACGCAGACTTCTTCATCTCATTGATGACAGTCGAGCCTGGACTCTTCCAGGACAAAAGAGGGATTATGAAGAGTGAGGGGCACAATATCCGGCCACAGACCATTCTATATACAGCACCAACCTTTGGCTCTCTGTCAAAATTCATAAAAATCCAATTGTCATATTTACAATAAGGGTCGCCCCAAGAGTTACCGGTGGATGTGGTTGTAAATCGTGATGCTATACATTCCAGCCGGTGACAAATCAGGCTGCCACCCAGGTTAGAATCCGCTTGTTTCCAAATTCTGAATTGTTTTTAATTGACCCATTCTCGATTATCCCCCGTGTCAGAGTGACAAAGTCAGACCAGCGGCGGCTCAACCTGGTGCGTTATGAAATGTCTTGCAGCGCTGCTCTAACATGGCAGCGTGCTTCAGCCGCGACTGTGTTTTCGGCCTGTGACCACATTCGGCAGCCCTCGTTAAGTTTCACTTCAAAAACGTAAATGAACATCCTCTCTCTCCTTCCTTGCAAAACTTAGTGAACTGACCCAATTAAGCTATTGAGACAAACATTCCCTCTCCTCCTATTGTTCCTTCAAACGTACGTCTCCACCCCCTCCCTCTTTTCTTTTTATTTTGGTTGCCTAAGACACGGTCCCTTGTCTGAGTCTCCCACTGCAAAAAAAACAAAACAAACACATTTCTGATAGTTATTTTTCAGCAGCTTAGGTGCCACTCGCGTCCTCATTAGAGAGCTGGAATGTGGTCCTTTGTTAAAGGTGAAGCCGGATATGAAGAAAAAAAACGAGGATTCCTTTTAACCAACGCCTGCCTCGAGTGTATGAACTCATTAGTGGTGCGCTCACATTTAACTCATGGTGTTTACTACAAAACGGTCACATGCATTTGTATTTTGCATGCATTTCTTTTAAAAACCTACTTATATCTCATGTTGGTGGGTGTGGCAGCAAAAGAGGGGTTTTAAATGCGCAACCCGTTTCTCAACGGAATAATTTGGGATCTTCCTAACGGATCCTGCAGGAAGACACAGCACATTAAAATTCTTGTTTTCGAGTGGGGTAACCTCCCAAACAAATCCTCCATCCCCATAAAGTACATCCAAATCCCTGCATGGGTCTTAATATTTTGTCGTTTAATCCGGCTCCCACGAGGTGGACAAAAGGAGAGAGGAGGGCGGCACCGAGAGGCGGAGGTGCTGCAGTATGTGCTGATTAAGAATTAAGACTTTGAGCCCATGACAAAAACCTTGAAAATCTCAGGTCGATCCAGTACGTTGGCATCTGCGGGTCAGATGTTGTGCAGTTTCCATCTGAGAGTCTGAGCTTCTTACAAAATCCAACGGAACTGGCTACTCGTTTCAGTCAAGGTCTACAGGGGCCATGGTTCACTTGGCAATACTTGTCCAGGCCATTTCGTGCCATCTGCTTGGAATAACTTCCTGTTTTAATTAGGAGAGATTTTAAAAATGCTAGGTCAGCGAGTGTGAGGGTATACGCTGAAGGGGAAAAATGAGGAGAAGGAAAGCCCTTCGACAGAAAGACTACAGGAAGTAACAGAAGTGGGTAATAGCAGCAGAGATGAGAGAGACAGACACAGTAATAATGCTTTATGGAATCGTAATGGAAAGTGTGACTGTATAAAAACAGGCAATATTACTGTACTGTAGGCCGATTCACTTACTGAACATTAATCTCTTCTCACACACACACACACACACACACACACACACACACACACACACACACACACACACACACACACACACACACACACACACACACACACACACACACACACACACACACACACACACACACACACACACACACACACACACACACACACACACACACACACACACACACACACACACACACACACCTTGTTCTGCAGACTTTTACTCAGACACACAGCTCAAGTAGCGTACATCTGACAAAAATGTCAGAAAAAAACAAAAGCAATCATGACTCTATGTGTGTGTGTGTGTGTGTGTGTGTGTGTGTGTGTGTGTGTGTGTGTGTGTGTGTGTGTCACCTATGAGCATTACAAATGGGATGTGACAGACAGAACGAGAGCCCTGCACAGGGGAGCTCACCCAGCCATGTTACGTCTCCTGGAGGAGGTTCAGTGGGAAGGAGCTCCTACGCTCCGACAACCCCACCTGGAGCCTACTGCTGTGGGGCTCGTGTCGTGAGCATTTCACTGCTTTACTCCTTTTCAGCTCCCTTATACTCCATTCCTGTGTAATACACACGCAGTCCTACAGCACAGTGTACAAGCATTATGCGTTTGGTGTTATATTGGGTTGATGAGATTTAAATACGAAAATCTGATGTCAGTGTCTCACTGCAGATGTGACTGATAAGACAGTCTATTGGTTGGTTGGTCAGTCCACCACTTTGGTTGGGATAGTGTTTTACCCCATGTCCAATTTTCTAATTGAATGATAATGTCAAACATATTACTCTCCGGAATAATGTAACAATCAAATAGGTTAACGTTGTGGCCAACAGTTTTTATTTCCCTTTACTTCATGTTTGAGAAATAATGTTGAATCTGTCGGTTTGGCACGGTGAACCTTTCGTACCCATGCGCCTAAACCGCTTTGCCACGGAAAAGAAGTCAGTTAGCAGTGCAAATCAGAGCATGTGTCAAATCCCACAATTTCATAATTAATGTGAACACAATGTTTTAAGCTTTGGATTGGGATATTTATTTCTGATGTGCAACTGATTTTTTGGGGGGTTTTTAAACTGTAGTTTTCTACAAATGAACCAGATGTACTTGTAAGCTTGTGGGCAGATGAATACAGTTTTTTTGCCCATTCAAATCAAAGGCCTGCTCCAGCTGTGAGTCACATGACAGCGTCTACGGGAAACGTGAATGGGGAGTTTTATTTCTGGAACCATGCTGCACCAGAAATAGCTCATCTTACTCTCACGACTCGGCAAAAAACGATCATCAATTGCTCATCAATGCGAATGTCGGCATGCTAGAACACCGAACGGAGACGGAGACCATGGGGAAGATTGTGTGGTAGACGGCATCGTTAGTAGCTTCACAGAGCTACTAACAGGACTATTGACTTTTTTTTTTAAGGAAACTATTAAATATTGGTACAAAATATGAACTGCGAAGCTCCGTGTCAATATGTGTGTGTGCTGGATATATCTAGATGCAGGCTGTCAACAACTGTGCTCAATCATTCTGTGATGTTCAAGAGAAGGAGACAGCCTTCAGTCATCTGACACACACACACAACTTCCTACTTTTTCTTTTTTCTTTTTTTTTACCATGAAGGATATTAATGACAGCTCTTTCCATTTGGAGGCCAAGAGGAGCTTAATAGGTAATGCAGTGATAAGCACATTCTCCTGGGCATCAGAAGACAAATGGCCTCATTAGCTCTGAGTGAAGTAGGGGAGTGTTGTCGAAGCAGGAAACATAATGTATCCTGTTGGCTTTAGCCGGCATGCAAATGACTAGACCTTCCAAAATTAATGGGATATCATGGTAGCACACAAAATACAGCGTGGCGACGAAAACAAGCTGTTCCCCAAATTGTTTTTGCAGATGATTATAGAATTGAATTAGTCTATTTTGAGTGTTGAGGGGTTTGCTCGAAGGCCGGACGTTTTCTACTTGGATAATTTTTACTTGTGTGGGTAAATCCTTTCTTAAGTTCATTCTTTCATCTGTCCTTTAAGCTGTCGATAGAGGAAGTCACTGCGTATTGTCTGCTGTCAATCGGGCCTGTGTGGACGGCAGTGAGCCACAGGGAACCAACAGGAAGACGCATGGGACTGAGCTCTAACTCAGCGCTTGTTGATAGAGTATTGATCTATAGAGACACAGTGGCATCCACAGATTGAATATCGCCCACTCTCTCTCCAGTTGTACCCTTATTGCCCAAAGTTAAAGTCTAAGGTATGTAATTCAGGGCGATATATTAACAAAACTGACCTGAAAGATGTCCATTAGTAAGGCCATAGATAGGTCACTGCCATTGACCTTTTTGTTAATCTTTACACCGTTGTATGTCGTGCTTTGTCTAATTTGCTTTATTATTAATAGTAAATCAACAACACTGAAGCCGGCTATCAGACCACCATAACAACACATTCAGGACACCAGAGATAAAGTGCTACTACTCGGTGCTGCTCACGCCCCATTTTATTTGACCTTGTGTCCTCATCAAAGACACATTCTGTGCTAATTATAGTCCTCAGACTGCTAAAGGACATAGTTTGTCTCCCCCCGTCAGGTCACATTGGCACTAACACCTCACACAAACAGCCTCAGGTAGCTGTCCCTGTGAGGCAGCCCCAGAGTGATTCATACTAAAGACAGCTTGGCCAAACCCCCGAGAGATTTACTTGGACGCCCGTTAAGTTTGACAGAGCGATATCACACACACAGAGGTGTACTGTAGGTGGTTGTACACCGAGTCTGGCGAAGGCAACGGGACACCGCTGACCGAGCCACGTCCACACGTATTCATTTATCAAGCTGTTTTCAAGCTTCAATTGACCTCCTTTTTTTAAAATTCGTGCTTCAAGTGACGGCCTACTTCCTTTTGTTCTGTTCTGTTCATAGGGGGTGGACCTAAATACACAGAAATACAATGTGCATATCACAAACCACAGGGCAGAGAAATCTAACTGACAGATGTAGCTGAAATAACACATTGTGCATCAGTGTTTACAGGAAAAGCTTGCCCCACACACACACACTTCCTTCACTGCATGACGCCTTCTCCATGTGTCCATGGCCATATGTCAACATTTTTATCCAAACAGCCTGGCACCGTCGCTGCTACACACTGTACATTTATACAAAGCGGGGTGGGGGCCTCTGCATATTGTGCAGTCAAACATGCTGAACGCTCTCTTTGAATTAAACCCGATCAAGTGTGGAAAGAGGGAAAAGTGAACGACTTCAGCATTCTGGACACGCAGCAAGATTCTTTCCGTACACTAGTTTTTTCGGGTCCAGGGTGTGATGAAACACTATCAACATTTTGAACGCTGAGACTTCTACTGAAAACATAATTTAACACCAAAGCAAAGTACACAAGCAGATTAGTGAAAATGTGACTTCAGAACAACAGAAAGGACTGAACAACTCTTAACATGCAGCAGGGACTTTGTTGAAATGCTTGGACATATGTTGAAATGATGAATTACTCTATGGGAATAAAATACATGAGACCAAACATAGATGTAGAAATGTGATGCAGAAAATATCTGTGACTCATGATTGGCTGCTGTTCAGATAATGAACTGACCTACATATTAGCTCACAATGCCTACAGGTTGTTTTTGCCACCATACCACTATACAGCCACCATAGTTGAATGTCACATGGCAGCATTAAGGTTCTGTAAATTGAAATAACATACTGCACACTCCCCCAGTCCAAGGACACGCCGGTCAGCCAATCGGTGTGTGTAGCTGTTCTCAGATATGAACTCTTGGGTCTGGAGTTTGCAGTTCACATATGGAGAACGCTGCGGGTGATTGTTTGAAGTCATGATAATTGACATTATCCAGAACTTTACTTGGGGGCTGGCAGGAGAAGGAGCAGCAGTTGCTCAATATTTGCCTTCTCACATACAGCCCATCCAGAAAAGTTACGGAAAATGTCCGCTGCCTTCTGTAACCCCGCCTCTCGCCCGGTGTCAGCTGGGATTGGCTCCAGCCCACCTGTGACCCTCGTTGAATAAGTGGTATAGCCAATAGATGGATGGATTGATAGATTTCAGAATGAACCGTACCTCCCCTACAACAGCATATGGTATTTCTAAAGCAGCAACAGGGATGCGACAAAGCTCTAATGCCAATCCAATCCTACGTATTTACCACTTCTGCTGGAAAGTCTCATTGTGGAGTTAAAGCAATGGTTGCAACACAGTTATATTTAGAGGTTCTGCTCTGTGGTGCGTTCCCTGTACGAATGCCGGCATTGCACTAATGATTCAGCGGGAAGCCCAGTCAAACCGCAGGGGTGTTAGAACAGAGCCCGACAGACGCTTATCATTGAGACATGAAGGTGAAGCTTCAATAGAATTGCCTTCGACACGAGAGGGGAGAGGGGAACCAAACAGGAGGAAGTTGTGACTGTGGAGGCAAGCAAAACCACACAACCAGTTTGCAGGTGAGCAGCAGGTAGGAACTGCGGGGATACACACCTCACATGAACTGCCTCGCTGCGTGCGTTGAAAGGGATTTGTTTTTGTGGGAGCTGTCTTTAGTATGAATCACTCTGGGGCTGCCTCCGAGGGCCAGCTACCTGAGGCTGTTTGTGTGAGGTGTTAGTGCCAATGTGACCTGACGAGGGCATAGTTTCTGCGCTTTCTTTCTGTGCGGACCGTTGCGCCTTCCGCAAAATATGAGCAGCTGTGATGAAGAGCCAAGCAATTACCGAGCATTTCATCGAGAAACCAATGCTTGGCGTGAAATACGGCAGTTTGGCAGAGGAATCTAGTTATGGCAGGCAGTGGCAGACGCAGGCAAGGTTTTAACGGCGGATGTCGGCGGGAACCAGCCCCTGCTGGCGTTTCTAAATCCTTGGCAAGGGTCAGACAGTGTGCACTTTTCCACAGCTGGTGAATGCACCCCTAAATCCTTCTTTTACCCCTCCCCCCCAAAAAAGAGCAGCAAAACAGTAAACTTTGTATTAAAAGTAATCCTGATGAACAGATGGGGGGGCGTCTTGTGGTACAGATAAAATGGTAAAGGCTTAAAATTGCACAATTCAGTGGAAATGACTCCAAATCAAAACAGCAGCGTGGAGGCGCCTTCCTCCCCAAACATCCCAGTCTGAACTTCAAACCAAGATCCTGGAGAACACAACTCACCTATTCTGCAGAGGTTGCACCCTTCATTTTCGTTGGTGTTGTGTTCATGTGTTATCGAGTACGGAGGTCTCGCATTTCTCATCGCAGTCACAGGAGTCTACCCGGACCTTTTCCTCAGAGATGCATTGATCAGAGTCCTAGTTTTTAACCTCTAATGATTCATGGAAGCTTGGCTGCACACACATTTCTCTTCCTCTGTAAGGATTTGCTTCACATCTAAACCGTTTTCCACACCACCTCAAACATGCATCTCATCGGAGAGAGCACAGTGCTGCAATCGGCGGCCCGACTGGTACGGCTGGGTGTCAGACGTCAGCTTAGGGCTGATGCTCAAGGATCTTTGGGAAAAGAAAAGGAGAAGATTTCACTCAACTGTATATTATCTGAGGACCACATCAAATCTCTTTAACAACGAGAATGATTGTACTCATACACTTCAGTGTTATTTTTGAAGTTATCAAAGACATCTCGGATTAAAGCCGACACTGCAGTACAAAGATTGTTACGACATTAGTAGTGGGACATTTTTGAAAAGTCTAGTGGGAGATAACGGGGGTTGGGGCGCGTCATACAGTTCAAAAGACTGACTACAAAACTTCATGACTTCGAACTGACGAACACCAAAAGGCGCTTGAATTGCGTTGTACTTTGTATGAACATACATATATCATTCTATCCAGTTCAGCCCAACCTTAGGACGTTGGTAGGAAGACAAAAAGCAGGATTTGTCTTTTACAGCAATTTGAGAATAAAGCATGACTCAGAATTGATAGTCAGTTTTGCCGAGTGATCAGATGAATGGAAAATTAATGAGGAGAATCCAAAGTGATTCCCCCTTCATTTGGACAGTCTCGTCTCCGTTTTCAATCTAGCGGCACCATCTCCTTTTAACAATCATCATCCAGCTGTCAAAAGTATAACCCCAGGACCAGAAGTCATCCCTCTCCACAGAGACATACCTGGCACAGTTAAAAAAAATAAAAAAAATCTGCAACAATGACAGGGCTGGTCGACTATTGTTTTAGAGATGAGTTTGTGTTGGAAATATTTCCCCCCTTTTTAAACGTAACCACTTCCAACCAAACAGCTGACCAATTAAAACAAGAGTATATTCATACCATGCAGCTGAATGTAAACACCACATGCTACCGTCTCATAATGCCAATATCTTTATGACAATACAGCCCAGGTTGTGCTGTTCATCCTGATCAGCAACGTTGTTTAAGCATGTGAGCTTACTAACATGTCATAATTACCAAATTTCACAAAAAGACAAGAATTAGTTAATAAGAGGAAGAGTGGGGGAATCATCCAAAATCAGCAGGATTCACAAATATAAGTTCACATTTTTACAGCAATCCATTCAACATGGACTGAGCAATACCGCACTGCTACTATGGCTAAAAATCTGCGTAATAAACCATAGAAATGCTGAAAACGTGTAAATACGCCGGACTTTCCATGATGTAGTCATATATCTCACTCCTCGCAGGTGTAACTAGGTCAGTGAGCGATCTGTGGAAATAGCCACTAATGGAGTCCGTCCCGTGAGATTATCCGTCCTGCTCCCGTCACATGTTAAGTGACAGGAAGAAAAGCCCCTCCGGAAACGTCAATACATATGCCACTGTATGGTCACACAGAAGGGGTGAGATGATGTTGTAGAGTTGTAGAGGAGAACTTCAGACTCCCTGGCTAAACTCTTGTGCTCTTACCACAACATTTACCACCGCCCTTTGTACCGGAGTAGGGTGAACCCAGATTAGCATGTACTGAGATTTTAGGTCAATTCCTGTTTCCCCTTCAAAAAGGTGTTTCCCCGGTGCCATTCCTTTACTGTAGCACTGTCCGACATGATTGGGGTTTGGGCTTAAGTCAGTGGAAATCAATGGCATTGTACTTGGAACACCAAAGAAGTCCAAGATTACAATCATGCAAATGAAGACATATATGACTAGTGGTAAAATGAAAACCGAGGCCTGTTATCCATAACAAGAGCTATTTGTCATGGATATTCGGGTCTCTGCAATTTCTCCGTATTCAGACTACTGATCTCAAACTATATAAATTAATCTATCATAGTGCCTGGAGGCAATCCCTAAGTATGACACTACATTTATTTTTCTGAATGGAAACTGAAAAAAAAAAAAGGAAAAAAAAGTTGGTAAAGGCTCTTGGAAAGGTTTACGCCTGGTCTCATTGCTTTTGAGTATTATTTTTATTCATTTTTTGGCCTTACAATCGGTCCGGATTTAAGAATTGCCAATCTAAGTCACAGGCAGCAAAAGGCATAAGAGCCAACAGCCCAGTTACTCCTGTACAGAATATAAAAATGTGTGGCATGCTGGATTATAGTGTCCGTCTGCTAACCAAGGGACTACAATGGGAGTCGTGGGGATTACCCTTTTACCCTACAAGGAGAACGAGCCACATCTCCATCTCAAAAACCTAACTCCGATACAGAGGAACACAGCGTCAGCTGCAGACCGAATTTACAGAGAGACCCTCGCTGGCCTGAAGACTAAGGCAGTGAAATTGCTGTGACAAAGGCCTTGAGAGCGGGATTTTACATATCCCACTGCAGACGGAAAAATTTGCATAAGTGTAACACTGCCCGTGGTTAAATTCCTTGTTCTAGAAAATCTGCCCCTCGCAGCGAGCGCGTAATTAAGACACACTCAGATTTTTTTCAGCCGCAGCTGCTGTTTGCATTTGTGCGTAGCCCGACAGTTGCATGCAAACGCGATCACACAAATTCGCCTACTTCGGCACGTGTGTGAGTGGATCCTGATTCTCTGAGTTTCAAGCTTCAAACTTTCTTTTTTTGTTGTTGTTTTTTTCTTCTTCCTCTTACCACTGGAGTCACACAGGGGGATCACAGTTGCAGACAGGAATTGATGGACTGAAATCCTTTGGTGTGGGTCCATCAAATGCCCAAAAACAGAAAAAGGAACTAATCAAAGAGTCCAGCAGCAGCCACCCACCATACAAACAGACTGAAGGCTTCCCCCTCGCCACCAGAACAGCTGAACATTGGCAAAGTAGCACAATGCAGCCATTTATAGGAAGCGGCACATGAAATTAGATATTTATAGCTATAGATTACTGCTCCTTTATATCAATGGAATGAATACACCTTGAAACCCTGAGGGTCCGGAAGGTTGTATTATGCCAAGCACAGTAAAATATTTGTAGTTGCAAATACTCCGTGTAAATTATTAATAATCAACCGCCACACTTCACTGTCATGACAGGAGATGCGCAAGACAATCAATCAATATCTGCTGCATATGCAGTAGTATCAGTGTGAACAAATACTCTGCATATTGAACAGTGAGCGTCTTTGGGTAAAAAGATGAAGGTGACACAGAAACTACTAGAGCTGCAACAGTTAATCCATTAATCGATTACTAAATTAATCGCCAACTATTTTGATAATAGTTAACTGGTTAACTCTCTAGTTAACCGAGAGAGTTAACTGAATATCTTTGGTGTGAAAATGAAACAAAACATCATCTTGGAGTTTTGGGAAACACGATCGACAGTTTCCAACATTTTGTGGACCACACAACCAATCGATTCATCGAGAAAATAATCGACAAATTAATCGATTATGACAATAATCGTTAGTTGCAGCCTTAGAAACTACACTATATGCTCTTTTCTCCTGTTTCTCTCGTGCATGTGAAGCTCCATTGAACGCACGGTGCATTTGTTTGCGTTTCTGGAGATGCAGCATATCGTTTGGCATCACTTGAACTTATAAGACAGAAGTGAGGGGATTTGTTAGCTGTTTTTATAATAACTTGCTTTCTGAGGAGTATTACGTCCATGTCCGACTACATTTCTCAAAACCAAAATGTCACAACACAACACTGATTTAACACAGTACCGGTATCACTGATTGATCCGAAAGGTTATAGGACGGAAGCTCATTTGAAAGCACATCGTAAGCCTATATCACTAATACATGAGTTTTTGTTGTAAGACACAACATCGGAGCTAATACAGGAGAGTTACACCACGTTTGTTAGCACAGTTTCTGCATTAACAAAGCCCTTGGGATTCACAGCAGGCCCTAGTACCGCGAGGGGAACGTGAGTTTTTCTGCTGCGTGGATACACACACACACACAAAAAGTAACACATCTTTGCGGATCACTGCAAATTGAAAGACACAGTGATCGATGAATTTAGTGCAGGGGGGACAGGAGTCGATGTTGCAGGAGGTGGAATAGGTGAATAGGTGGACGCGACAACGCCTGCATATCTGATAATCTGGAGTAATGATGCTGCAGCAAATGATATCTCTGTGAAACCCCCAGATTGTTTCAAATAAGGTTTTTACTGCGGGGGATCACTGCGGGGCTGTTGGAATGTATAATACATGCGCCCGCTTTATTGGTTCTAAAATACATTTCATAGGTTCACTCTAATACATTAAAATATATGAACTATGTTTTTTTGTTTTGTTTTTTAAACGGCAATAAAGGAAGCCTGCTTTCTTTGCCACTGTTCTCAATGGAGACAACGCACTTCCAACAGTATAGTAAGTAGAGCGGAGAGGCTGAGCGCGTGCCAGGTGTTCCCAGCAGCCCGGCTGTCTGGTAGGATGAGCAGATGTTCTGCGGCGAGTTGAAGCCTCTCGTCGAGACGCTCATGGTCGTCTTCGACCGAACTGAACTTTGGCCTTTCTGAAGGAGAGACAACAGGTGATTCATAATGGGCTGCCCTTCTTAGCCGATATGCTTCATCTGATCTGCATCTCAACAAGAACAACAACGCCGCAAATAAAACGACCACTCTAAAATCAATGACACTGCAGCACTCTTCATCGCTGCTCCCATGCCCCCCCACCCCCACCACACTGCATAACAAAACTCTCCCTTGCTCGCCTCAACACTTCCATCTCGTTTTCTCTCCTTTTATATGCCACCTCTCTCTTTCTCTGTGTGTTGCTCTTGTTTATCCGTCTCTGGTGATCCACGACACAAGATATTACAGGATTTCTCGTGCGCGAACAAAATAAAACAGCCCATAATTTATTGCATTGGTATGTGTGTGTGTTTGGAGTCATTTCATTAGTGTGCAGCCTACAGTGTGTTTTTGTGCCTCTGCACGTACACATTAGTGTGTGCATGCGAGTTGCTGTATTTGAAACATATCTATCTCTAGGCCGAGCTTAGCGACTGAGGTCCGGCACAACTCAGAGAAACCAACCACGTTTCCCACCACTTTGCTTTCTGTCAGCAAAAAAAATGATGTCCAATGCTTCCAGGAAAGCGTCAGCTGAAATACTGAGCCACAACTCTCTGTCGTTACACCCACAGGCAGGGAGAGTCTTGAATAAGCAATCAATTCTAGTCCATCAGTTAAACATTAGCTCAAGTTAAACAGGCACGGCGGATCTTTTCCAACACAAGACCTTCTTTTTCCTTGAAGGAGCGAAGAAGTTCCAGATTTCATGAAGATAAAAATGACAAGCCAAAAACGTACTCATTTGAAATTCAAAATCAAGTTCTCGCTACAGCATTTGGAACGAGTAACAGTAGCAGTCAGGATTCATACTTTAAATCTAAATCATGACAAAACTAAGTGTTTTGTAATAATGATGATACCATTTTCATTCCCTATGGTTCAGACATCACCCGCTCACTATGAGCATTTCAAAAAAAGGCAAAAAGCTTGGCTGCCCCTTTGAAATCGAAACGTGAAATTTAAAATAAAATATATATATATATAAACTTTGATGTAAAACAGAACTGCAGAGTACTGGGAAGAGGGAAAAAAATTCTGTACTCGGCACACAGCCAAAGTCTCACAGTCTGCTATGTTACGTTATGTTCCTCTCCAGTCAAGAAGTGTCACATTTGTCTGCGTGCAGATCATCACTGAGCAGAGTGCGGAGCACTAGACATTAGATCAGGACATGCAGAACCAGCCTTCCACCAATTAAAAGGTAGGTTTTACATGAGATAGTCCCCGTCTGCCTGGATCCACTAAAAACTCTGCCGCTGATTCAATTTGTCTCGACCTGACTCTTATTTGCTGTATCATTGTTCAGGTAATGCAGTGTCAGACACTATTAAATCCCCATTCAAGTTAGGTTTAGCCCATGAAGTCCGCATTTGTGCCGAATATCTCATTTATCAGCCGGTTTCACTTCACTGCTACGACGACTTAAGAACCTAAAAAGACATTCAGGACTTCATTCAGCTCACGCTCCATGAGCCGAGTGAATGAAAAGGAAATATTGGATGTGCAGAATCAGCATGTACATCTTTTCTGACAGAAGCAGCAGGATGCAGAAATGAAAATCTGATTAAATGTCACTTATTATGTTTTTGGTGAATATCACACTGAGGTAGTGTCAAAAGAAAGACCTTTTCTGTCCTGCTTGACCAGACCCTGACAAAGGGTGGGTGACATGACATGGTCAAAAGGAACACTGCCACGTGCCTCGGAATCATATGGTCTTCATTTTTTTGGTCTCTTTAAGTATTTTAGAAGAGAACATCACAGGTTTTTGGTCAAATTCAACTCACTTTGATTGAGTTGTCAGATCTGTGAACCATAACAACTTGGTGTGAGGATCTTGTATCATAGTGCCAAACCGACTGATTGATAAGAAACTCAATTGGAAGTCAGTTTAATCATCTTGCACTAATATCATGTACGTTCTTTATATTTATGTTCCTTGATTTAATTAATGTATGCATTACTTATATTTTTATTGATATTTTGTAAGGTGTGCTGTGTGCCTGATACCTTCTGCTGTAACACCGGAATTTACCAGTTTGGGATCAAGAAAGTATCTATCTATCCATGCTCACAGTTCCCTTCTATCCAGGAACTGTGTGTCTGTGTGTGTGTGTGTGTGTGTGTGTGTGTGTGGGTGTGTGTGTGTTATGGCTGCATTTAAAGGAGGAGACACGCAGGCAGTTGGAATGATTTCACGGCGCTGATGCCCTGCATGCGCAGCCTTAACATTGTGATGGTGCTGATGTAATGAGTCAACCGCTTGGCTCGGGCGAATGTTGCTGCTTCTGCGAGCGGAGGTGACAGTCATAATTCACCCCAGCTACACTGAATCATCAACAAAAAAAAAAAAGAAAAAGGGCCGAGGGCTTTGGCTTGCTGCGTCATCATCATTTCAGTTCGTCGCCGCGTGTGCTGCCGACGCTTTCCTGTCGAACTTCAGAGCGGAATGATGTCGGCATGAGTGTGCGTAACGCGAACGGATAATAAAGTGAGAGTCAGAGCCTCAGTCAGCCGGGCCTGACATCCTCGGAGCTGTCAGCAAAGATTCACAAACACGCCTGTTGAGTCACACGAAGTGGCATTTATCATGAAAAAATGACTCAGAAGTTGCAAAGGGGCCACAGTTCTTGCAAAGTGTGCCAACAAACCCCCTGGTGGGTTGTTGTTTTTTTCTCCCTTCTCTGACGGTGATGGTGGATGAGAGACACCGTCTGCCTGTGGCCCCCCGGGGTCTGGGTTCACCGAGCAGGCAGACGCTCTCAAACATCCCGCATGTGTCTTATTGATTCTCCGGCTAACCTGGGTTCATATCGCCGCCGCTTACTGAATCACTGTATCTGTAACATTTAAACTGAAGGGTGTGATTTCCTTTTTTTTTTTTTTTTTACACTATGTTGATGGTCAGTGTAGATTCTTGAGATGACAGACGAGTTCCGTCTTCAGAAGGAAGATTGAATTCAGGCACTTGGATCGGACGGTACACAGTTCAGACACTGTTTTTTGCAGGCCTGGTTCGAGACCCTCACCGCATGCCTCGAGGTGATGCGACAACAAAGAGAGCAAAACAAGAGTTTATGAACTCATACAAATTTAGACTATACCATACAAGGTTGAAACTAGTCTCCCCCCCAGACAGACATCCATCACCCAGGAGGTATTATTTTCTCCTAGCATGGGGATTTGTGTCTCGTGACGTTGACCTGTTCACGTCAATCTTCTTCCCTAGAAGCGAAGGCATCCGATCCATGATGCATGTGCACCTAACATGTCCACACTTGGAGCATGCTGTACATAGTCAATGTCAGATATCAATAACACTGTAGCTCAGCTCAACAATTTAAAAGAAAACCAAATAGGTTTCACCAAATGCATACACTACACAAAGACAGTGCGAAATCTTTAACGTTCACAACATGTAAACCAAAATCTTCCTTTTGAAATGGGTTCACGACAGCGTTTAAACAATATGAATTTTAAAAAAGGCACTTGTAAATGCTCTTGAAAAAATTCAAATTTAAGCCCAGATTCAGGCAGCGTGAAAACCACAGGAACGATTAGTCTGTTAGTTTTGCACAAACTACATTTTAAACTGTTGTTTTAATAGCACAGCAGTATTTCGATGATTCAACTGAACTGAAATGGCTTTTTTCATGAGGCAAGACACACTTTTAAGAGTTTTCCCCAGAGAAATATCTGCTTTTTCATCCTTTGAAACGGTTCTTGGGAGGCGTGATGTTAAAAGTGATGCAAACAAATGCCTTATTTTCGGTGATGGGCACTGAAAAAAGTTAAGAGGTGTGGGGGATTAACGCATGGTGGATGAGGGCAAGAGGCTGAGGCTGAGTGATGTTTTATACCCACACATTAATCCCTCTCTCTCTCTTATCCTCTCTCTCAGCATCTCTGTGCAGTGACACACACACACACACGCACTAATCTGAGATAATAGCTCAATTGCAGCTGCAGACTTCTTAATGATCACTTTGGGGAAGGTGGCTTTGAGACATGCAAACACGGGGCAGTAGGCCAGTAGGGCCAGCGACTGAGGACGGGCGGGCGGGCGGGCGGACACACACACACACACACACGCACGCACGCACGCACGCACGCACGCACGTAACAATGGACTTCACGTGTTGTCGAACAAAATGCCCAGAGCAGAGCATCCTGGTAGAAAAGGTCTGGTCTGTTTTAGGCTGTCAGAAGAAGGACGCTCATTTGAAATCTGATTAATACTTCCTGATTAACTATTAACTTGGTGAAAAAGAACCACGTTATTGTCCACATTTTCTGCTTAATAATTAAAAGGTAAAGTATCTGTGGTTTATTATTTGTTACTTACATGTGCTGCTCAAACTCAAATTAAAATTCCTTTCGCCTAAGCCATCAGTATTAGGGCTGCAACTAATGATTACTATTATTGATTACCCTGCCGGTTGCTTTCTCAATTAATTGTTCGGCCCGTGAGGTGAAAAAATGCACGTCAGGGTTTGTTTTGCTTGTTCTGTGCCACCGACAGCCCAAAGATATGTGGTCGACAGTGAGAAAGCAGAAAATCATCACAATCGAGAAGCTAGAACCAATGAATGCAATCAAAATATAGCAGATTATTTTTTCACATCCATCCTCTGGTGTATAGACCTACTGACGGTGGCTGCATCCACCTATACTCAATTCATGCAAAAATTATTCAAAATTCAAATACATAGAGAAGTTTGCTTTATCCAGACTATTGTTTTTTTCCAGGGCTCTGTCATGATTATGTGAACTGCAAGTGGGTGAGTTGAAAAACAATGAATTCACCACAGACCCAATAGAAAACATGCTGTGAAGAGATAAACACATAATCCTTTCCACGCGGCGTACAGTGGTCAACAACCAAAAAGATTATGGAAAGAATTTAACATGAACACAAACAACCTCCCAGATTCAACCTGCAGGTCAAAATCAATTATTTCCCTTTTTCTATCTTTTTATCTCTAATTTTCATTCTACGCTCTTTGTTTTTCCAGGTCATCAACAGCCCGTCACTTCTCCGCTGTCAAACACAACACTCACACAAGAAAAGAAAAAAATACATCATGCATCAACATATGTTTGACACTTTAGAGTCCAAAGCACATTTGTCTCGCTCTCATCACGAGAGATTCTCCTGCATTTACAAGTATAGATCTCAGCTGGTGGCCAAACTGCTTCTACGTGTTATTCGGGGGGAAACGACATTATTTGTATATATGTATATATTATAAAATACAACTGCTGGGTAGAATCTGCCAAGCTCAGGGAGCAACAACCTGCCAGAGCGGAAAAAAAAAAAAGAGCACAGACACCATTTCACAAAAAGTGGAGCTGACTGGAAATGTTTGTGCTCCTGTCGCCCGTCACTGCCAATATAGAGTCACAATACTGCAGCTAGTTTCCCTCCGGTCTCCTTCCCTCTCAGTGGAGAGGGAAGGAGAGGAATTTCTTAGAAGAGAACCCTCTTCTCTCTCTGATAAAAGAAGGTGGTTGGATAATTGAATGCAGGGAATGACTTACAGATAAGTAACACAAAAAACAAATCCCATAATGTGAGGCCCACTTGCTCTCAGCCACCAACGCAAAACCTGAAGCACAGAATGGAAGGATTCCAGAGTTTAAGGCAGGTGAGCTATCGTAGTCCTCAGAGACGCCACCTGCTCCTGCCAGGAACCCAGCATGAGGGCCGACAGAAAAACAACAACGACGACGACGACGACGACGACGGTTGGAAGCCAGACGTGATGTAGTGTTGCGTAATCGATGTACAGTGAATTTACCGCGCGAGTAGGCGGAAGGACCATATTCTGGTCTGTTATGCGGAGAGGCTTTCTGACCTCAGCTGTGTCAGGTGTCAGCTGAGCAAACGCGTGGAGCATTGGAACGAGCATTACTCAAGGGTGCAAGGCCACTTTCAGCAGCTCTGCTCATCGTGTGGTGGCGGCCAAGGGGAAGCTGCAGCCACCGAAAGGCTCGGCCGACAACAAATAAGCCGCGGAGGAGCGCCAGCAGTTTCAAAATTAAGTTTTCGTCTGAAGGCGTTGCGATGATTTATTAGGTAAAGGGGGGAGGGGGCGCGCTGTTTGTTGATGACTCCGCATCGCAGAGGAAAACAAAAGGAGAACTCGAGCTCTTCTTGGCCGTGTGAAACGCTTCCCCGCAGGTACGAGCGTTAAGCCGGTGAACACGAAAGCGGAAGAAATAGATCGTTATCACATCCAAGGATGAGAAACAAAGTCGAGCGGACGCGCTGGACTTTGAAGGCAACGCGGTAGCGATGGCGCCTGGCTGATACACGCCGCCTTAATCAGGGCGAGGATTAAACGGCGGCTCCGTGTCAGAGTTGGCACAGATCTGACTTTGAGAGCGCGCGGCAGAGTTCTTTTTGTCGCCTCCACCGCTGTGAACTCTGGGCGCGGCGAGCGGCTTGGCATCTCGTCCTCGTCGCGGAAACCTGATGCAAGCCAGCAAACAAAGAGTTGAGTTTGTGTCATGGTTGGGTGGAGTCGTCAGAAAAGTAGGAGAGCAGAGTTCACTGGTGTGCATTCATGTGCGTGTCATATTCTGTATGTAAGCATTTATGCCGGCATTCATCGGAGCCATACGCGTGTCCCGGCGCGGACATGCAGTCATGCATGTATGAATGTGTGGGTGGGTGCAACGCAGCAAGTGATTGGTCAGTGGGGAATAGAGTTTGGATGGAGCGGGGGGGGAAGGGTGGGGTAGATGAAGAGATGGGAGTGCAGTCTGGGGGGTGAGCTGGTGGGGGATGGGGTTAACGGAAAAAAATCAGAGCGGAGGATGGAGGAAGGATCGTGTCGTATGAGGGGAACGATACCGCTACGAGCAATAACAGCGCGTTAAAAGGCCTTTGCAGATTTTTTCCGTGAAGCTCAACGACACGTGCACCAGTGGGGTCAGAAACAAGGTGACACGGGAATGGCAAATCAGGCGCTGCAGCAAAAAAAGGGGTTTTCTGCCGTCAGCATATTTCACACCACGGTCTGTTGCACACGCTCAGTCGCTGGACGCTCGGGCTTGGCATTGTGCTGCGATATAATATATTGTGAATACAAGAGTAAAAAGTGACACCGTCCCTCGCAGCCCGCTCAGAAGCTCAATTTTCAAAAATGCAAGCACTTCACAGTCAGCCAGAAAACCAACCGTGTCATTCCTGCACAGGATTCGCTGCGTGTAGGAGCTACACCCACGCTGCACTCATCGTGTACTCCGCTGCACCGCCCGTCTTTTAGCCCGTTCTGATATAGAAACAGAAAACCCTGAGAAGGACTTCAATAGTAACAAATTTATCAAACAGGCAACAGACAACTTCCGCGTCCCCAGCGGTTCCAGGTGGCATTATTGTTTGGGGCACCGTCTTCTCCTCCTGCGAGGCTCAGTTGTTTTTGTCAATTGGGCTGTTCCACCGTCTGCCATCTCCATCACTGGGGACACTTGCGGAACACTATTCTCTTCCTTGTTTTGGTTACACGATGTGTGATGCAGTTTTCTCTGCGGCGTGCTGTAAACCGTGTCGTCGGCTTTTCCGCGAAGAAGCGCGTCCCGGTGGCAAAGAGAATAACACGGTGAAAGCGAGACTCATGGGGGACCGATGTGCGTGTGGATCGGTGAGGCTTTTTCAATCACCATTACACTGTGCAATCTGTTTTGACATCATAATGACGAGTTTAAGCCAACAAAAAGTTGTCCGTTTCCGCTTAAAAATATTGCCAGAGCCCCATGATGTGCCAGAGAACCTCTTCTCCAACTCACATCATGGTGTAAGTTGAACATCCAACACGACGAGGCCAGTGCGGAGACGGATCTGAACCAGCCTCTTCTGCCCGCCCACGCAGATACTGTACTGTACAGCGAACCTCACAAAGACTCAAGGGTGAAGGCCACTCTCTGATATAATGCACGTAACAAAGGCGCGTAACGGCGGACGCGTCGCAATCCTCACCTCGCCGGGTTGACAGTGCGAGTCTCAGCTTTCAGCAGAAGTGTTTTCACTCAAACCCCAAACGTGATCAGAAGCTCTGCCGGTGAGAGAACGCACAGTGGGTAATAAAGCCTCGCCGACAACTTCCCTCTTTCATTCATGAAAAGAATAGTGAGGAAATAAAGCCTGGCAGAGTCATTTTCTCCAAACACCAGTGTGTGCGTGCGTGACAGTGACACATGAATGTTTAAGGAGCGAAGCTGCTCCAAATGACCTGTTTTTTTATGTGTGTTCCCTTTTTTTTCCCCTTGCACGCCCGAGGACTCGTCCTGCTGGTTTCTGAGACGGGGGAAAAAATGGCAACACCTCCGGAGTAACGCGCATAGGAATCACAAGGTGGTTGTACAGAGCAAGTTGTTGTTGTTGTGAGTGTGAGTTTGTGAAGAAGAGGTAACAAACAAAGACGTACAGTATAATGAGAACGAGAGAGAGAGAGCGAGCATGCATGTGTGCGCGTGTGTGGGGAGGTGCAGGAATTTCTCCCGAGCCACAATTAACCCAGACACATAAGAACACAGCTGCATGGAACACATGCGGCGCTTGGCTCCGGAGTTGGCACACCATCACTGGTTTCTTCCCCAAAAAATATAGGCCACTGGCTGACAGCCGGAAGAGGGAAGAGGAATTCTATCATTTCTGCACAACGCACCCGAGCTCAGGTTGGGCGCCGCCCATGGCCGACCGACAGTCGTCACTACGCCCCCATCAAGCGTCCGACGCCAGTGCTCGTTTCCTTTGCACATAACCCGATAACTTTCTTCAGTATTCCACATCCAGGATTCAGGTCAGGTGATGCAATCGGGCCGTCTACAAGTGAATTTCAGGGTAACTCAAGTCGCCTGCGATCAAACCGAAGGGTCTGTGCTGTAATCGCCATCGGGACATTGAAAAGAAGAGGAAAGCCGAGAAGTGACACGGCGAAAAACAATTCATTATCGTGCCCCATTGCTTGTGAACACACCTCAGGTTGGTCCGAGTCGGACGCCTTCACGGCAGCAGGAACATTTCCCTGCTGTATTCTCACACGGGCTGACTTGGACGATATTCCAGACATTTTACCAGCGGGCCGTGGCTAGGAAACGTACAGGACTTCAATGCGTGTCTGAAAAGCGGCTCAAGATAAACCACGTGCTTCATTCCACAGCGTGAAAACAGGATGCCACTCTGCTGTTTGACTGGCGTGAGACATTCACGTACGACAGCAAAGACCCCGATTGTCGACAATCCAGCAAAACACAAAACAAAGGATCTGACGTTCAAGTTCTGAGACTGGAATACCTGCACGCAAAGCATCGCACATGAGCGAGTGTTGCTAAATGTCTAATGACTGTGTTGTGGATTATTCTTGGCCTTTTTTTTCTTTTTCACCTGCCAGAGCTTTGTGCAGTACAACGCTCCGTCTCTGGGCTGGAAGAGCTTTTTTATTTGAAGATGATTAAAAGCCCAATCAACCCTCGTTTTAGGAACACGTGTTGAGCTGAGCTTTCTACAGCGTGTGGAAGAGTAGGGAGGGAATCACCTGCACCTAGGTCTGAGGCACACACACACACACACACACACACACACACACACACACACACACACACACACACACACACACACACACACACACACACACACACACACACACACACACACACACACACACACACACACACACACACACACACACACACACACACACACACACACACACACACACACACACACACACACACACACACACACACACACACACACACACACAGCTAATCCTCACGAGGGACACGATTTCATTCGTGCCTCTTTAGTAAACTCCATAAGCTTTTATGTCTCCCTGCAGCCAATGTCATGCACAATGGGCAAACAGAAGAAAGAAGGAAAAAAGCATGTAGATAAAATGCTAATGCTAAAGCAAATCCACCATAAAAAAAAAAAGATAATAACAATAAAAATGTTCTGGTTCATAACTTTGGGGGGAAAAAAACATGGCTCATTAAGATACAAAAGCTCCAATAAACATCCCAGCCATGAACAGAGCACTGGATGTGAAGACTAACATGGGATGGGGGCGGGTCCAGGTGGAGGCATCAGATCATGATCACACACACACACACACACACCGAGGGGCCCAGGGGGGTAAGGCATGACACCCTCCTCACCACACAGTGATCAGCCATTGTTCTTCGTTCGCTCCTGCACACATTTCAACACTCACGACAGTTCTCCTCGTCGCTGTTGTCCGAGCAGTCGTCGTCGTCGTCGCACCGCCAGATGGTCGGAATACACCTTTTGTTGTGGCACTGAAACTGTCCATCCTCACACTCGTCCGAGGCTGGAGGAGGAGGAGGAGGAGGAAGAAGGAAGACATGAAGACGGGGTCCAGATGGATGAGCAACAGAAACACATGCAACTAGTTCAACTGTCATTTGCAAATGAATGGCTCATTGATATGCAGCCATTCATTCAGGTCAAGTGGCTGAGCCGCCGGGAGGCAGCGTCATGCTTTTCACTTATTGATTCACTTTTTTCTTTATCTCCCCCCCCCCCCCAAAGATAATGAGAACGAGCAGCTGAGGAGGCCCAGTGTCCGCCGACAGTCGTCCTCTCCAGCGCGCAGACAAAGATTCAGCCCGGCCACCACACAGCCGCTGCAGCAGCGTGTGGATGACACACACACACACACACACACACACACACACACACACACACACACACACACACACACACACACACACACACACACACACACACACACACACACACACACACACACACACACACACACACACACACACACACACACACACACACACACACACACACAGGAAGGTCTTTTTGGGGAGGACCGAGCTATGGCAGATTTGAATTCAAGCAAGTCATTATTCTAAGTGTTAAATAATAAAGTAAAGTGTTTTCTGTTTTATTTATCTTCTTTTTTTCTCTCTCTCTCATTGAAGCTCACACGAGTACCGGGAGCGCATCCAGTCTCTCACCTCCACACACACACACGGGCTACATTTTTATTTTATTAATATCTCTCACACACACACACACACACACACACTCAGACAAACGAAAAACAGCAACCGACCTTCCGACAGATGAAGCCTCAGGACGAAGAGATGCAATAGTACCAGCGTCCTTAAATCCGTCCACATGTCTGGTGATGGAGGCGATGGAGACTCATTCACATCCACAACACAAAAGCCCCGAGAGCCGCTCTCCGTTCACGGCGCTGCGACGCTGCTGCCCGTCTCTCTCTCCGTGAGAAACACCCCCTCCCCTCCATCCCTCCTCCTCCCCCCATCCCTCCCCTCTCCATCCCTCCCCATCTCTCCTCTCTCCTCCCTGCCCCTCATTGGCTGCCCGGAGCGTGACGACACCGCGCAGGACAGAATAGAATCATTTGATTGTTCGTTTTCATCGTTTGAATTTCATATAATTCTAATAACCAAAGAAAGGATATTCCTTCGCACTTTCTGCCCAAGCTTGTTTTGTATATATATTTGGGCTTCACGTGGTTTTGATGAGGAGAAAAATAAAGCTCATGGCGGAAGTGACTGTATATTAAATGGACGCGGTCATCGGGGCCATAAAACCTGTATTCTCTCGAATGGCCAGCAGAGGGCGACTCCACTTGTTGGAAAGAGAAGTCAGTTAGAAGTCTCAAGAGAAAAATCAATCACTTGATTCATAATGTCAGTCGACATTTTCCTGTTGAGTTCATGAGTTTCAAGTCTTCTTCAATACAGCATGATGTTCATTTTGTAAGTGCGTGGGATTGACGGCTATGGGTGCAGGTCGCAGGGGTAGGTGGACGTAGCAGCCAAAAAAAGTTACTTCAACTGGTATACACAAATAATAAAAAGTCAATTTAAAGCTTTCAGTTGTCATAACTTGTTGACTTTAAGTTAAACAAATTGAAATCATTTGTGTTATCAATTAAAGTAATTTTTCTTTTGAGCTGGTAAACGCCTCTCTTTTCAGTGCAATATCGCTGAGCTCCACCACCTCATTCTAGTTTCATTCAATCACAACACGCTCGCCTTGAGCCAATCACTAACGGCCTATAAAAGCGGTCATTTCAACACCACTATCGCTGCATGGACCCACCTCCACTCATGCACCACCTCAACTCTGGATGCCCGGTCATGTCAAATTGAACCGTCCAACCAGAAGCCGTTCGTGAGAAGTCCCAACATGAGACGTCCATGCTCCATTCGTCATCACCACCACCAGTGTTTCGGCTCCAGCGTCTCCTTTGTATCTGAAGCACATAATTCATACGCCCGCCTCCATGGGGTTCTACTTCCTGCCAGGGTCTAAGAGCCAAAGTCTATTCATCCTGCCCACAATAAATCTAATTATATTCTAATTTAGGTCTCTTCTAAATCAAATACTGTGTACATCCAACGCCAGGTGGAAAACCTATGGGCAGTTATCATGAATTGGTAAATACAGTATGTCAATTATTTGAACTTAATATGACAAAGGTAGCACTGTCAGAGTGTGTTTTCCGACAGGGTGCCCAGCTGGAGACATGACAGTGGAAAACAAGTTCAACATCAAACAAATTCTGACAGCATATATACATTTTTGTTCAACTTTTTAATCTTTCTGAGTGCACTACTAAAAGTCACACCGAAATCAGTTTTAGCGCACGGCATACAGGTGATAGATGAACAGTGGTGGGGACTATAGCAGGAGCAGGTGGGTTCAGTAAAGTCAAGCAATTTTATGCTTTAGTCAGAGGCCTAGTCGGTGATGTTGCAGAGGATCTTCTCAAATCCTTCAAAGGATAAACAGAAAAAAAGAAAGTGTCGAAGAAAGATATGGGAGAGCGTGGCTTCAGCGAAGCATAAAGCAACACCGTGAGCCCCGCCTGTTTCAGCATCTGCACGAGTCTCTGACGCAGTACTGTATCCTGTTCAACATCCCCATTATTAATATACCCCTTGAGCAATAATGTGATATGATTCTCATCTATATGCAAATTACACAAGTGCTAAGGTGAACCGCAGGCCATAGCTACTCAGAAGCAGCAGCAACAACAGGCAAAGGCCCCCCGTACCTCTTTCGTTAACCAAACTGCAGCTTTGTTGCTCTTACTAAACACAATGAGGTAACACTTTGTCTGCAGATAAAAGTGCATCAGTGTCGCCACAAGGTCTAGTCGCTCCAAGCTACAGGGAGTAAGGCTGTCTTTCAAAACTAGGTCATGACCACTGCCGACAGCATGATCGTCATATTAATGGCAATAAGCTGGAGGATGACTTAATCCCCCCTCATAACCTCAACATATAGTATATAGACACAAAGAGACACTGCCACACATACAGTACATATTCACAGCCAATGAAGTCAAGGCAACAGGGTGAAAATCATGGTACTATAATGGACAACTGTTGTCATGGTTGCACAGCAACCATCCAACAAGAATGAGGCGCCAGGAGCAGACTGAAAAGGGAAGAAATAAAACACAGTGGCTGTTGAACAGGTGTTCAAATCTGTTACAAGAATTACTGTTGGGAAATGTGTGCTTTATAGCAACACCAGCAAAAATGTGATATTGTCTTGCTCCAGACCGGGCCCGTGACAAATTCCGAGTCTGAGCTGAGACAACGGTGTTGAGTCCTGTACTGATGTAACAAGAACACATCACAACACAAGCACACCACTTATTTTCTGGAAAAACTACATGGCTCGTCTAAGTTGTGAGGCGAATCAAAAAGAGGGAACCAATAAAGCACTGAGCTTTTAGCTTTGATTTCTCACTTCATAGAGTGCAAAGATGATTACAAAGATGCAATGTACAGAATGTTTAATATGCAGCTATAGCTGCTCATAGAAATAGCCTGTAAAAAAAATAAGTATTTACTACATAAGACAATTATGTAAAGTATCACGTGTTCTTTGGGCCCACCTCCTGTAGCATTGCTCAAGTCAAAATATTCAGTGACGAACATTGATTTGGCACAAGCAACGTTTCCGGTTTCATCAGATTCTCACCCATCCGAGATAACACCTCCTAAATCGAGTTTACAGTCAATTTGCTGTGAGGAGTGAGTCATGACTAAATGAAAATGCTTTTAGTGCACAGAGGATTAAGCAGGAGGCCGAGTTCATCTGAGAGCGGGAGAGGGGGGGGGGGGGATTGTTGAGCAACTGAAGTACAGAAATAGTGAAGAGCAGATTTGTGATATTTACCTTAGACCATGCCTGCTCAGGCCTCATGCCAGGGACCAGTGGGGGCCTCTAAAACACCTTTCTGCGACTTTTGCTAATACCATCTACAAGACCAAAACAAAGTAGGACGTCTAAAGTGTCTCAGGTGAAAATACCAACAAGACCAAGAGCCAACCTCCATGCTAATAGATTTGTGAGGCTGTAGCAACATGTTCACTGTGGTATTGGGAGTTAAATGCTAACAAGCAAACAACGTTCAACAGGTAATATTTGCCATGTACACCAATTTGGTCATAGACTGTCATTTAAAAATGGACATAGTCACCAGGTTTGAAAGGGAAGCCATTGTGGAAGTGCCCAGAGCATGTCTTATATTTAATCACCAGCAGAGGGCGACTCTACTGGTTGCAAAAAGAAGCCTGTTTCTATTGAAGTCTAAGAGAAAATGATTCTACTTCTCCCTTGATTCATATCAGTATACACTTTTGCACTGAGGAGTCTTTGATCTCAATCACTAGTTTCAAGTCTTCTTCAATACAGCAGGATGTTCATTTTGTAAATGATGGTCCTTTTTAGAGTCAAATAGACGATTAAGCACAGTGTGCATTGGTGTGTGGATACCATGTGATTGACAGCTGGTACCGTCCAATGGGCGCAGGTCGCAGATGTTTCTGGACGTGCAGTGGACGAACTCACAGTAAGACCCGACCCCCTGCTCCTCCAAATATGGTTACTTCTGTTTTTTTAAAAATCAAGCTGGTCATAAGTACACAAACCAAGCCGCTTGATTTTAGTTCACCATCTTAGTATCCTAACATTTGCTTATAAGTGATAAACATAAAGTGCAGCTGAGGCCGATAGGTGAGGATTGGTCACAAAGCAAAAATATCAAACTTTGACCTGATCGGACAAAAAGTCAGGGGAACACCAAAAGTTATTAAAAATCATCTGGACGCTATCACGAGAGTCTGTATCAATCGTCATGACTAGTCTTTCCACTAGTTGTAAAAGCATCACTTGCTTAGTATGCAGGCAGCACTGAAAAGTCAGGATTAGTAGTACAGTCTGTCATGGCCTGAAATACTGGCAGCAGATCCCACATCTTCTGCCACATTTTCTCAAAAATGCACATTATGGAGGTACGTCCATCATCCTCCCACATTGTCACAGGAGTCATGGGAAACTGCAGTTTCCCCCGTGCATGTGAAAAGCATTTCAGTGTGACTTCTTCTCAGGCCACCGTTTCTAAATTCTTACTTAATTAATCTTTAGGGGACATTTCCTGATTTTTTTCTTCTTCTCAGCTCCACATTTACACACGCGCTGCAGTAGCCGGCATCGACGAGGCAGCATGGTTCAGTCGCAGTGTCTCTATCCTCTAATGGCTCCTGGGCACTGAAGCAATTAGGGCCTAAGTACCATGCTCAAGAACACCTCAACAGCTGCTGTTGAGACATTCGCTCACTGTTTCCTCCCACCTCTCAACAGCTGGTTGAGGGGAAACTGGAACAGCGACGCCCTGGTCACAAACCTCTGTTTGTCTAACCCAATGTGGTCTGCAGCTCTGAGATTAGTTCATCCCCGTTCGGTTGATGTTGCACCCGAGTGTCGGGCCAGAATCACAAACTGTTCACACAGATCTCTGTTGCACATGCTTGGACACCAGAAATCACACACTGCAACTGGCTTGTCCATTCGACACTCTAATTGCTGCGCAGTGTTTTTAGATTGGTGTTGCTGAAAGATGTATTAAGATAATCGTGCACAATATGTAAATATAACGGGACCAAAATTAAAGAAAATTGTTTGTTTATACTCCATCTACATTCTAATTGACTTAATTTCAGAGGGATCTGTTTTTACAGAAGCAAGTGGGATATTGTTGTTGTTTTCACTTATTTTCCCCAGACAGTCTAGAAAAAAATCCTGTTTTCATAGATTAGAGAAGAAGAAAAACATGTCACTTGCCTCTTGGGGCAGGCAGGTGGGGGGGGAAAAAATCATCTATTCACAGAATAAATAAAAATAATCAATTTATAACATCCCTTGCTTTTGAGAGCATGGTCGGTAGATATTTATTAAACTACTCAATAGTATATATTTCTTTATTTCAGACCCAAGGGGATCCATATCACAATAAGAACACAGAATATAAAACATAAAAAACTAAATACCAAAAAATAAATACTAAGCCTTCCACAGTGTTCAGTGTCTAACATACAGACATGTTCGCCAGTGGCTCCACAGTCTGGAAGAAAATCTGACAAACGGGGTTAGCCAAAACAGCAATTAAGTCGTTTTCTGACTCAGATACCCTACACATAAATCTATACATCAAGTTACATAAAACATCAGAGCAGTTAGGTACGCCGACATTGACAAACATATGGTTTGCACTGGAGCTTCTTGGAGCTCTCAGCAGCAGCCTCATGTTGTCATCGTATACGCTCTCAAGAGGGAGATCTTCACAGAGCACATGTCAAACTTAGGACACAGCATGTTCGCTTGAGCATACAGCTTCCGACGCTGCCTACATATATCCTTGTCATCAGACCGGTCATTTGCAATAATATGGCCCAAATATGTAATCTCACTGCACACCCCCGGTGTAGCACAGAGTGAACTGCAAAATGTAAATTATACAAGTGGGCATGGCACTTGTTCTCTCAATAATCTAATCACATTTTGATGTTAATGCCTGGGTAAATTAGTGTTTTGATGCAAGACTTTAAATTGACATTGAGTATTTTTGTAATTTTTAGTACAGGAGTACTGTGCAGGCTGCTGTCCAAATCTGGAGGCTGCTGCCCTCTACGGGTCAATCTATGGCAACAACAATACAACATGTTAAGCATATTAATAACACTTGCACATAACTACACAAAACATATACCTATATATATGTAGAGAGAGAACAGAGACAAGCCTCACACAATATGCTGAAGAACAGACTTCATGTGAACTGATGTTTGATGCAAGATGCTATTTTGGGTATATTTTAAATGACCCAGTGACTACAGAGTCGAAATCCCAGCTTTCATCTTTAAAGAGATTATTCACTATGAACAATTGGTATTATTCCTATTTTTGCCTTGAGGGAGAATGTAAATTAGTAAAAAGCAGAGTGATACATGTTACGACAGGCCTGGGGGTAACCTGAGCGCAACATAAAAGTTACTCGCTTTTTTCGACCCAACTTTCAGAGACGACCATGGAGACAGAACTTGAAGACATTTATTTGCAAAATAGTATTTTGTCTTCAGGGTGAGCACAGCCAAAACAAACCAAAAGTCTTTTTAATGGTAATAAATTACCTAGCAGACAAAAGTAGCACAAAAGAAAATACAGAATTCTTACCTGCCTCCCTTACCTTAAAACAGGAGAAAACAATTCACAAAACAAAATGGCTACTCACCACTACGATACCTGGACTGCTCGACTCAAAAGGTTATCCAAACAATATCTTACAAACAATGATTCAGTCACTCTGTAACACGAAGTCTTACAAAACACAGCACAGCATGGTCTGTCTGGAAATCAGGAAGAGCAGAAAGGGCACCAACATCAGCAGGCCTCCTTTTTAAATCCAGCCTGATTAGTTTCTGGCCAATCACCATCCTCCAACTACCACCTGAAAAACAGACACAACAGGAGCAGCACCCCCCACTGGCAGGGAGGCCAAACAACACAAACACACAGATACACATAATAATAATAATAATAATAATAATAATAAGAAGAAGAAGAAGAAGAAGAAGAAGAAGAAGAAGAAGAAGAAGAAGAAATACACACAAGACCCAGGGTCATAACATATATTTCATGCTTATTCATTTATAATATGTAATATTTGTCAGAGCCTCACGTATTTTGCAGTCTTTCCCAGAGTGTGACAGACAAGTAACAGGCTTCCTGTCCTAAGACTGACAAACAGACTGTTCAGAAAGATGCCATATACAATAAATCAAGACTTGTTTTGAATCCGTTTGACGTTCAAGTGTTTATATACTGTAGATTAAAAGGTTCATTTTTTTAAAACTTAATAATGTTGTCCACTAGGGGGAGGAAGTGCATTCTCTGTCCCTGCCCAACTTCCATCTAGAGGCTGGTGCATGGGAGGTTTCCTGGGAGACACAGCATCAACTCATTACTGGTGACGTCGTTATGTGAATTGTCAAGTTTGATTTAAAATATGAGAACATAATAAACAACATCCGAGTGAACATCTGTCTGAGGTTCCTCGTTGTTATTGTGTATGATATGTCACTCGAGTGGTTTGTTCTCAACAACAGATCCAGATGGTGAAGCCAACAAGCAAGCATCTTGATGGATGTCCAAAATGTTAAATTTAATGCAATCGCATAGGGTCATATATTAATGAGATGAAAATGACTGAACTAAAATCAGTCTGCTAGAAATATTACAGGATGATTGAATTGCGATTATTCTTTTAAACTGCCATATCCAGCAACATGCAACTGACTGATCTGTGTGTGTGTGTGTGTGTATGTGTGTGTGTGTGCGTGCGTGCGTGCGTGCGTGTGTGTGTGCGTGAGTGCGCACGTGTGTGTGTGTGTTTGTGTGTGTCCGTGTGTCTGCAGAACAATGAAGATAGGCATCTGCGGATTCTGTTCCAGAGGATTCTTCACTTCTTCTTCTTCCGGAGACTCGAGGGCTCATGGGGGTCCGAGCTTCGGGATGAACTCCTCACACTCTGCACACAGCTACAGTAACAGATGTTCACCTCCAGGGTTTCCTTAAGGTCATTCTGGAGGACCCTGATTTGTTTTCTTTTCTCTGGGGTTCAGAGAGCGACCCGCAGCTCCGCCAGCTTCTCTCCTCCCCTCTGCTCCTCCGACTTGTCTCTATACTTGAGGCTCCTCTGTTTCTTGGTTTTTGAGCCTCTTTTTAAACTCCTCCATCTGTCTGCAGAAACGCGGCTTTGTTGACGTGACGCTCTTTGTTCACTCTGCTGTCAATTTCTTCAGTGCTGTTGTTGTCGATGTCAGTGCCTGGGTTGTTCAGAGTTGCGTGTCTGTGAAAGGTTTGACTAGTTCCGAGTGTTTGCCGAGATCCTGCAGTGTTCCCATCAGAGCCTGCAGCTTACTGAGCTTTATCCACCTCCCTCTCTGTCACTTGCAACGCTCCAGTTTGTGAACCGTAATTCCCAGAACCTCCAAACTAATGGAAAAATATTTTTGAATAAGTGTTTTCAGCGTTGGCAGGCGTGTTACTGGAAGACCCGGATCGGCAGGCCCAGGGGTCAGCGAGTGTCACCGCTCACTGTGGCCCATCCAAGAGGCCCGGCTCAGCGTGTGAATGACGCAATGCCTCGGATCACAGAAACACCATTATGAGTACACACTGACATCACTCGGCCCTCCACGTCCCACAACACCCCGCCGCCCCTCCTTCTGCAGCACAGTCATTGTGTTTATCGGTTAGCCCATTGTCTGTGGGTGGGGGGGGGTCTTGGAGGACAATGTCGCCAATCTCTGTCCAAACCATGATCCAACGCTGCTATTGTGTCCTTTTCCCGCTTAAGCACACGACACGGTGTTCCTGTGTGATGAGTAGGAGCAGGAACAGGGGGGGGGGGGGGGGTTCCACTGTTCTGCCTGGCACTGGGGGTTGAGAATGTGAGGAGGGCACAGATTATTGATCTGTCTCCGTGGTGATGAAGGCTTGATGTGGACGAGCTACAAACACAGAAAACCACATGACAGTGTCACTTCTCCACTGGCAGTGACTTTGACGCTGTGGGAGTTCCCCGCTTGTGTGCTGTTGGGTCCCCGTTGCTCTTCTCCTTCCTTCGGCTCGACGCCAGGACATTTCTATATTCTGTACATCTACAGTAAGAAGAGTTTGATCCCTGAAATTAAAAAACCTTTTTTTTCTGACCCGGAATATTTTTTCAGAGGCGGATGTAATTTCCTCTTCAAGAATGGAACAAAAAAACCAAATCAGCTGTGGGATCTTATACAAGCTAACCATTGTAAATGAGTTTTTGACTAAAATCGTCTGAAGGGACGCAGACGGATGGACGACAACGCGCCACTCAGTTAACATGATGTGAGTAATTGTTTTCACAGATGAGGCACAGGATGTTTCTGCCTGAAACCGTAAGCATACTTGTAAAAGTAATTATCTTTTTTTAAATGATTCTGCTGAGTATGCGCATTCTGTCATAACATTCTGACCAGTAACCTGCACAATCTCACAAGGTCACTCTGGTCTTGAGCTGGCCGACCTGCCATGACTGAGATGCAGACATTCTACCACAGCCTGCGTCGCCCTCCGAGCCTCTACCTGGAGCCCACCTTGATGCAGAGACGCGTGCTGGAAGAGCAGGTGGAGCTGTGGTGGTTCCGAGAGCCACGCCACTCCCTGCTGTGCTACTGTGCCTCGGTGGCCCTCATCATGGCGCTGGGGCTTGGCGGCGTGGGCCTCCTCTCCACTACCACCAGCCTGTCCGGGGAGTGGCGACTCGGGGTGGGCACCATCCTCTGCCTCCTATCCCTCGCAGTGTTGCTCAAGCAGCTCCTCAGCTCTGCCGTCCAGGACATGAACTGCGTGCGCAGCCGGCGGCGGATCGAGCAGCTGAAGAGCGGCGGGAGGGCTGACCCGGCGCTGATGCTTGCCGTGGGGGTGGCAGTGATGCTCTGTGGGACAGTGCTGCTCTGTGTGGCCACAATCGGCGACCAAAGTCACGACAGCAGGGACATGTTGGCGTCTGGCCTGGTGCTGATGGCCGCTGGGGCCGTCATGGCACTAGCTGTGGTGGCCTACAGTGTGCTGGTCTACCTCAAGAGGCAAAGGGAGCAGAGGAGGAGGAGGAGGATGAGAATGAGCCGAGCGAGGAGGCTGGGGGGTCGAGCCGGCCTGGTGTTCAGTGTCTCGGGAGGACAGATGAGCCAAACCTGGAGAGAGACGTCCTCCAGCAGGACCAGTCTGATCTGACTTGGCTAAGTGGGCAGAAACACTCAAGGGAGGGGCGTCGGTTAGCTCAGGGAGTAGCACCGGCACCCCGCCGGAGGCTGGAGGCTGGAGTCCCCCTGTAGCGGCCATGGGTTCGACTCCGACCCTGGCCATTTGCTGAATATCCTCCCCACTCTCTCCCCCTTTCTTTCCTGTAATTACTATGAATAAAAGTATAAAAATGCCCCAACAAATATCTTAAACAAAACAAAAGGAAACACTCATGGGATTAAAAGAGTCTGTGAAAGGAAGATTACATGAAATCGTTCAAGCAGAAATGAGAAGAAAGTCAAGGCAACAAAAGAGAGGAATGTGCAGAATTGTCAGCACCCAAGACATCACAGCTCCCTTCATCCAGTCTTTGAGTTTCCATCATCATGAAACTGACGACTACTGAAGATCATCTTCAACAAAACGACCTGCTCGTCATTTGTACCAGAGCAACAGACTGTTGACAACAATTGCTCAGTAAATCGTTTCTCCCATTTTATTGTGCGAATGCAAAATTGTTTTGTGTTCATGTCAAATCTTTCTGTGAGTTGTGTACCACATACTCAAAGAACCAGCGCCGGCAAAGTATATTTTAAAATGAGAGGTGGTGGAATTTCAATCAGAATAAATTTATTCAGGAATTGTCTATTCGAAGGAATTTATTTCAGATGATAAAAATATTTTTGTTTCCATCTTACATAAATACACTGAAGTTTCTTCTCTTTCTAATTGTAACCTCCAGACACATTCAGATCAAAACAAAGAGGACGGCGTGTCAAGCTGTTTAAGCCATTTGTCCTTGACTCAAAATGTCAACCAACTGCATAACTTCGGTGTAAAAACTTAACTTATACACAAGTGATTGACAGATGATGTAAAATCAGCAGCAGAGCGAGAACAGCAGCTTCAAACCTATTTTCAATTTACAGATGGATGCACACAATATATTATTTCAAATTATCATAGATTCTAGTTTTTTTTTTAGACAGACGAAATTTTGACTTACAAAGAGCTTTCATGTGGAAAAGGTTAACACAACGAAGGACAAGTTACAGAACAGTATGTGTATATGGGCAGAAATGACATCAGAAAATCCTGTGTGCAGATAATCTCTGCTCAGATGAACTCAATGACAAGCAGTAACATGTTTCAAGGCAGCTATGACATGGTAGATTGGAACAAGAAAAAGTGAAATTAAAATTTTGTTACACACATTGTTCCTTTCAAATTTTCCTTTTCTCCTTATGGTTCCTTGTGGCCTCAAAACAATTATTAAAATGAAACAATTTGAGAGGTTTTAAGGGGAACTCACAAGTGCATTTTAAATTGTCACAGGCCAAAAAAAAGGTTGGATTGCCATTTTACAATCAAGAAATCTCTAAAGGGTCAGCTGTTTTTCATATGTGTGGCAATGTCATGTTAAAAGTTAATCAGTAAGCAGTTCAGGACAATAATCAGACTCCCTCTGTCTAATCACCCTATCGTGAACTGGAGATCGTCGTCGCTGTCTTCGATCCCCTCCTCCTTCTCCTCCTCCTCCTCCTCCTCCTCTCTCTCCCTCCGTGCCCTGTCCTTCTCGCTGGTCTGGATGTAGTTGTCCTCAATGAAGCCGTCGTCGTCCTCATCCAGCCCGCTCACTGTCCCCCCGACCACCGCCATTCTGCCGGACACACTGTGCGGGTAGGACACTTCGTCGTGGCCGTACTGGCTGACCCCGTCGGCCTCGTGCAGCAGCGAGTGTCGGTAGCTGGCCAGGAAGCGATGGAAGAGGCGAAGCTTCACCGCCGTCACGATGAGCAGCGAGACGGTGAGCACTGTGCCCAGGGCTGCGGCCAGATAGGACCACTCCAATGACTTTGTGCCCTCGTCCGGACCGGCTGCCTCTGGATAAACAGAAGAAGAAAAAGAAATGATTTCATCTCACGTGTAATGTTCCTCAGACACACCTGATTCTGACAGTAAGGTGTTGGTAAAATACCCGGCAGAGATACCTACTTCCAATTCCAGTGCTGTTACTGCTGGTGGAGTCGTCTTCCATCAGAAGACGTCTCTGAGAGCCCCCGTGTTGCCCATCAGATATAAGAGCGGGATGTGCTGCGCTGATCAAAGCTCCGCAAAGACAGAACAACACGAAGGTGATGCAGCTCCACTGACCCATCTCTCCGTCTTGTGGCAAAACCTAGAGAAATCATATGATCGACTTATAATGTTTACTGAGGATCGTGAAACGTACAGAATTCCCTCTCTGTGTTCCTGTGCTGCATATGTGGAGAAAAACACAAAAAGTTGGGAAAATTGCACAAGAAAAGATCATAATTACAGAATAATCCCACTCGATTTGAGGAAAATTTGCAGCTTCAACAGAACTTTAGGACGGGGATTATCTTAGTGGAACCACATTATAGGAAGAGATGCATTCCCCATCAGTGAGGACACGAGGACCATTTACAGTAACGAATGACTCGTGTGGGTTTATTAGTGTTCTCTTATGGCATGGCTGGTGAGACAGCCTGTGATATAAGCTAAGACATATTTCAGATTCACCTTCCAGATTCTCCTGATTTACATGAACATGGAAAGTTAGTGTAGGGTAAGTTATTACGTTGACTCAGGGACATTGTTGTCAGGCACAGCGTTGCTCTGTTCACAAAATCTCAATCTGTTGTGTTGTTTTAGTCCTTAACCTTGTTCTTGATGCTGTTTAGCATTTGAAAAGTGACATTTGACATTCCTTTGCAGGGTATTTAATAAACAATGTGATTTAAACTGACTGACTGTTTTAGCCAACTATAGATCATATAATAGGGTAGAAACTGCACTAGTGAAAGTTACCAACAATCTTCCCGTGGCCTCAGACAATGGACAAGTCTGCTAGGGTATAGTCAAACTTCAGAAACGACATCAATGCCTGGAGGACCAAGAATCTTTTACTTTCTAAATTCAGATTTAAAAAAATTCAGCCATAATCTGATCATATATTTACTTTGGATGGCAACCCCTTTGCCTCAAGTTTATTGTTTATTGAAACCTTTGAGTCAGGAACATGTCCTTGTCAAAAAATAATTCCTAGACTCACACCTTAAACACGTCTCTAGGACACCGGAGCAATATAAAGAAAATCAGAAACAGCCTCTCTCAACAGGATGCTGGAAAACAAGCCAAGGCATTTTTCAACCTCCAGACTGGACTGCTGTATAAAAACTTATGATCGTGATGTCCCTACAAGTTGATCCAAAATGCCCAAGCAACAATTCTGACAGGAACAGGCCACCAGGCTCCTCTCCTGTGGAACCAGCTCCCAGTGAATGTCCTAGTGGCAGACACCCTCTCTACATTTACTTTCCTCTTTGATAAAGTAAAAAGTTCGAGCTGCTCAGGTGAGTCACTTACAGTAGTCGTGATGTGAGTGGGAAGTCACATGATGCCCGTACAGCAGCACCTCTCACACTCTCTCTCTCTCTCTCTTGCTCTCTCTCTCGTCCCATGCTTTTAATGACCTGACCACATGACACGCCATTTTTTTTGTCAATTTAATTTAATAGAAAAAAATAAAATATCCCTACTGCAATGACATATTTTCTTCTTTGCTTTTTTGAGGAAAATTATGTTTTCTCACTATCATAAATATAATATATGAAATTAAACATAATTAAGTGCATATTGATTAATAACATCTGGAGGCAGGTGATGATATTTTAGATTCCACATAGCAAGTGTCAGAGGTATAAAGAAAACCTTTTTTTTCAAGTTATGGAGCCTCGATCCATGAGCTAACATAAACACAAACACCTCTCTTGTGCTTCTGGAAAGTACACACTAACAAACATTGACAAGAACAAACATACTAGTAAAGCTTGCGCGACGCCTACTTCACACAAGACCTGTGTCACATGATGCCAGGTAGTTGACGTGCCAGGATTCGAGCAATGTTCAAGATGTTCAACATGGACACGCGTGTGTCGTGTTGATCATCCTTAATCCAGATGGAAAATACATGAATAGTGATCTATACTGTATGTCCTGGCTGTATTACTTTAATTCTAGACATCTTTAGACAAGTAATGTAAGAAAATGCTAACATGGTGATGAAGGTATAGCTGTGTACCTGAAGTCATATGACATCGCAGAGCAACTCACAGTAAGTCATCAAACTCGCACATCAACAAGAAGAAGAAAACTTCTAGGACAGTTTACCTGTAGACTGACAGAGCAGGTGTTTCTCTCCTAGTCCCGACTGGTGTCTCGGCTCCTTCTTCAGCTCCCACTGGAATAAATAAAAAGACTCGCTGGGCAAAGGTTGCAGGACGTGCCATAAAGTCACCCTTCTTGCACTCTGCCCTCAAGACAAAGACGTTAATGAGTAACTTGAATAGGTTTGTCATTTTCTTCCTTTGTTACTTACTGAAGGTTGAAAATAACCACGTGTTTTGTTTTGTTTTCATTCAGAATTAAAGAGATGTCAATAATCGGAGTCAGAAGTAGACGTTATCACAAATTCAGTGCCTGAAAGCAAACAGGGCCCACCGCTAAACGGATGAGATGTTGCATCTGTGCAATGACACCAGATAGTGGCGGCGTAATCACATGAGACTTAAAGTGAGGACGCTCCGTGCCGCATGTGCTTACAGGGCATGTGTGTCCATTTAGAGTTTGTTTTCGGATGTGACAGAATATCAGTGTTGTCAAAAAAAAAAATTCATAGTTTCTTCACATCCCTCTCTCATAAAAACAATTTATTTTTTAGCACCAACCATTAAATCATCTGTCCCATATGATTAATGCATGTGCACATCCAACCATGAGGGCCTTGGAAGTGATGCGCCTTCGTAGGAGCTTGAAGGGGGTAGATGTTGCTCAACGTTACTCCTCAATCATTTTTCTTCATCTATGTTTTAAATCTGTAATTTTGTTATCCCAATTATCCTTTCTGTGCATCTACTATCTGTTCTAGAGCATGTCTGTCTGTCCCGGAGGAGGGTTGTGGCATTACCATATTTGTTTTTCATGTAGATATTGTGAAAGACTTTTCTGTAAATTCATGTTCTCTTTCATTTAATCTGTAGTCTCCTACTCAGGAAATGTCTGTGCACAAATCCTCGTCATGTGTCACCTCTTTTATTAAACAATAGTTCAATATTTATCACTAGCATAGCTGTTCAGGCACATCTGTTCCAGTCCCATCAGCAGTAACCATAGCAACTGAGGCAGTTCTGACCGTACTACAGATGTAGTAGCAGAGACAAGATAGGCAGTGCCTCCTTTGGAGGACGTCATAAAAGAACAGCCAGTGTTCGCACGTCTTCTGGGACAGAAGGAAATGAGATATATGATATGATATACCAGGAGTAAAGCTTCATTACTGGTTAGTTTGTTATCTGATTTACTTCTCTCCTTGAAGCATTGAGCATCAATAAAATGATTAACGTTGAGACATCTTGGTCTCCTCCGGTAGCTAATGAAATTACAACTGCCGATATTATATATGTGCAAACAGTGTGGGCGTCAAAACCCAGCTCCACTTTTAATGCGCCTCACAGTGTCTGTAATAAGAGTCGTGAACTTGCTTCTCCATCATGACATCTGGCCAGTATAATCAATCACTGAAATGGCAGCATCACTGCATAATAATCAGGTTTTTAATCTTTTTGATTTGAAATTTACTGATGCTCTTTCAACAACTGTGGATAAATCACTGCGAACATTTATTTAAAAAAACACCCTAAAATATAAAGAGAATAAACTGAACCCTTGATTTAGTTTTCTCTGTTTCTTTGAAATGTATGCAGCAGGTTATTACTGTGCACACCTTTGTCCTGACATCTACAAACAGGAACTTAAATACATCAATATATATGCAGGAGCAGAAAAGGAGAAGAATCCAAGAATTTGACGGAAGCGTCCGAACAGGGTTTTGTAGTATTTTATAAGGTAGCTGGTACACACATTTTGACAACATTTTGTTAAACAAGGCCCTTTCTGTTTTCCTTGTTTTGAATACAATTTTTTTTAAAGCACATGTTACATTCTGACTTACAAAAAACAAGGGCATTTTAAAGTTTAAGGACAGAATTGACGATCAAGTAGAAACAGAGCATAGTGTGTTAATGAAGCTCACTTACACATTTCTTCCTATTACAATGGAAAATAATCTGAACCCCTCAGTCAAAAGCTAAGTGTTGCATGTCATGTTACTGGAGGTTATACAATATCATTCATTTACTAGGTGTTTTGACTTGAACTATCACTCCAAATGTATTATAGATTTTTAATTTGTAAACTTCTTTCTTACTTACTGTGCAAATGACAGATTCACTGATTGATTCGTGGACTCTTTGAGTTAAAAGACACCAGGTGAGAAAGCTTTGCATCTGTCTTGATTAATTTCCACCTTAATATCATTTGCATATTGGCATTTCAGTATAGCGTTATAGTGTACACCAGAACTGTCCATTGTGCTATTAAGCAGTGTAGATGTTGGTTTGTGACATTTGGCTCTTGAGAACCCGGATTTTCTTTTCAACACTCAGATCAATCAGATCTGTTCCACAACGTCACACAGAATTATCATCTCAACTGTTCTTTTGTACTATAGTTAAGCAACGGTAACACCACAAAGGGAAACAGATCAACCCGGGTGCTGGGTGATGTAAGGACTACCCCCTAGGCTAGTTGGTGAGCTGCAATAGCTTGTCGGTCACAGTATTCCCCGGATCTCTCTGTTTTCTCTATAGTTCTACGTACTTCTGTCTCACACACACACACACAATTGTGTTTGAAATAAAAATAAAGCTCTCCGAGACAACAACTGTGCTGGTCAGGCCGCAAACCTGTTAGCTTATTAACACACCTCAGGCTCAACCAACCAGGGAAATCATTTCACACAGTTTATTTTTTAAAAAGCTGCATTTGCACCATTGAGGCCGGTCTCATAACTCCGCAAACCATCTTGTCTAACAGTTTTTTACTCTGACACAGGACGTTAAACAAAACCTCAAAACCTCAAAAGCTACAATAGTCTCGTCTTTGTTGGACTCTGACTCTCTGTCACCTCAAAGGTCAGAACTGTCACTGGTCGCTGTTGCTCGATGGCACGAATTTGTAGTAATTCAGTTGGATTGAATTAGAGGTTTCATTCAATCTCGTGTAGGAGCAAAGTGACACCATTATAACTTCCCACTTCTCACTCCAGGGCGGCACCGCGCGCCATACTTCTCACCTGTCAGTCGAGCTAATAGCATTATGTGCGAGCCAATCGCGTTGCGCATCTCTGCCAAAAATTGGTCCAACGATTCGACTAACCAGATGCCGCCCTTTCTACAAAGAAATTTGAAAACGGATCACGTTTTTTGCAGCCCCTTCCAAGTTTTCCAATCGTTTAGGAGTAGCAAGGAATGCCCCCACGGTCTGGGACGTCGCTTGCAGACTTTTGGATTTGAAAACGTTTTTGGTAATTGAAATTTTGATATAATTATATTAATTAGAAAATGTGCGGTTTGCCTACAGTGTTACTTACCTACAGGCTATTTATGAAAGTTTCCTGAGTACCTAATCAGATATGAACGTTACCAACTGCCGTTACCAAGGAATGTTACGTACGAATGTTCCGTACGAATGTTACGTACGAATGTTACGTACGAATATTACGTACAAACGTTCTACTCAAGCATGTTAGTAACTTAAGTAAGTCAAAAAGCAGTTCCACATTCATAAGCAGCTACAGTTAGAAGGTTCTTGGTTCGAGGGCCGGTTCGGCAGTTCTTTGCAAGTTATTTCCAGGTACTCCATCTTCATCCCCAGTCCAAAGACATGCAGATCGGGGTTAATTGGAGACTCTGACTGAATGGTTGTTTGTCCGCCGTATGTTGCCACCTCTCTACCCAGCCCCCCGAGACCTTTAAAGGGATAGGTCACTGATTTTGAAGTGGGGTTTTATGAGCTACTTATGCATAGTTAATATGTTACCTTAAAATACATCCTTTAGAGTACAATTAAACTGATTTCTTGTTTTTAGGTAACGTTTAAAAATGTGCCAAACAAGACGTTTTTCGTTGGTCCCCTCTGTAACAGTGGGACTCCAACTTTCGCTACTTCCACTTCTCTTCCGAACTCCGTTAAATGACATCGCTGATCACCATCTCCATAAGGTAACATATTAACTATGCATAGGTAACTCATACAACCCCACTTCAAAAACAATGAACTATCCCTTTAAAGGATAAGCTGTAGGGATAATAGTCAGATGCACTATTACTCTATTGATACTTTTAGTCCAAAGCTGTCACAGCCCCCTCCTTCACCCTCATCCTCCTTACATGCTAAATGTTTGGGTTGCTGTTGATTCTACCCACAATTCCCTCTGTCCTTGAGCAAAATGTAGTAGATGTAACTACAGTGTGTTGTTTTTTGGTGTTGTTGTTTTTTTTGTTTTTTTGCATCTTCCCTAAATGCACACGGAGCTGTGCATCCTGAATGTAGGCTGGACCACAAACCTCCATCATTTGTTGCTCTTTTATATGCTTTAATCTTTGAATAATTATCAATAAAGTCTTTGGCTTTGAAGAAGCCAATTATAGTCATTCTCCTCCAAGAAGTGAGCAGTAATTAGTCAAGTCATATGATTTCAGAGCCTTCGTCGTGTGTGACTGCGTGGTCCACAGCACTCAAGAGTGGTTCCTTTTTTAAAGAATTAAATAACATTTACTCCACTCAACCACCACCACTCCCTTGCACACCACATTGTGTCAGTTTCTGTTCCTGCCAGTGTCAAAGTTGTCCACTGCCTCCAGATTCACTGGCTCTCTTGGCCTCTGGACTGTTGGACCATCTTTAGACTACAAGTCTCTCACTGGCCTACGAGGGACTTTCCACCTTCACACTGGTGACTGTGGCCGTGAAACATCTCTGAAACAGGCGCTCGGGGTCTGGCGGCTGGTTATCACAGCCCAGCTTCCTGCTGAAGTGTTTTCGGAATCCCTGCAGACCAGAGGCGCGGGCTGCGCTCGCATGCCTGGATCCCTCACTGGCATCTCCTTGTGAAAAGCATAGAGACAATGGCACAAATTTAAGATCACTCCCTGTCTGTCCGGTGCACACACTAAACAAAGAAGAAAAAAGTGTCATCTAAAGAGTGAAAATGGTACAAGTTGCACAGATTTCTATGTACTCTTTCAGAATTTAAGTAATTTCTGTTATCATAGTGAAACTCACACTAACCTGGCACTCTGAGGGCTAGGCCGTTGTCAAGACGACCGGGTTTAGAGGCGATGAAGAGGTAGCAGAGGACACATACGGTGATGAGGAAGGCAAGGAGGACCACCGCTGCAATGGACAGACCAACCAGAGCCCCAATACTGAGGAGAGAAGAGGAAGAGCAGAAGAGATGAGAGACAGAGTAGAGGAAGGGGGAGGCATGTGATGACATATAGGGATGGAAGAAAAACACCCCTACTGAAAGAAAAAAAAAAATCTAATCTGGAATGACACATACACAGAAAATGAAGTAAATTAAAATGTGTAGGTGTAGTAGCTGTCTGTGATCCAGCTCATGGCTGAGAATGAGTGAGGGCATCAATGATAAACTCGGCGGACTCCAGCAGCAGAAGTAATTGGCTTTCTAAATGATTTTGTGTCTGAATGCCAGGGGGACGCCTATGAGTCAGGGTGTGAAGCAGGTGCTGCTTCATTTCTGAATAGAAGAAAAAAAGACCCCCCAAAGATAAAAAATAAATACAAATTGAATGCTGCCATCTCAAAAAAAACACTTCAGTTACACTGTGATGGCCAATGGGTTGATCATATATATATATATATATATATATATACACAACGTCTTCAAATCAAATAAGTCAAACTCGATGAACAAGTGAAGATTTTTTTTTATTTTTAAGAGAAATAATGTCAACCAACGAACTTTTATTTCCCCCACATGGAGAGTGCTCTTACCTCAGCCACCACATGTACCCGTACTCATACGGGAAGAAGCTGTTGGGATCATCGCAGCAGTACTTGACGTCGTTGAACCCGCAGCAGTAGACCGCGGCGGCGGCGCTCCCCGGCTTGGGGCAGGAGAAGCCGTCCACGAGCGCACCGTCGGGGTTGTAGTAGCTGCTGCATCCGGCGCTCATGGTGCAGGACCGGCTGCAACACAAGAGCCACTCACGAGCTGCGGGAGGAGGTGGAGAGGGAGACGACCATGGTGCTCCTCGGTGAGACGTGCGCTCTCCTCTGCGCCGCGCGGATGGACGCGCAGAGAGACGGAGGAGGAAAACTTTGAGAGTCTGCAGAAAGAACCCCTCCTCCAATCTCGGCGTCCTCCCACAGTCCAGAGACATGCGGATCGGGGGGGTCAGGTTAAGTGAATGTGAAAGTGCATGGTTGTGTCTCTATGTCTATAGTTGGTGACCATATATACACATATACACACACATATATATATATATATATATATATATATATATATATATATATATATATATATATATATATATATATATATATATATATACACATATATATATATATATATATATACATACACACACATATATATATATATATGTATATATTTATATATATATATATACATACACACATACACGACTACACAAATATACGTATCGACATAGAGACACACAACCATGCACTCTCACATTCACACCTATGGTCAAACTGAGGACCAGTTTTGGGCAGTAACTAATGACCCAGTAATATACTACTGTAATATAGTTACTTTTCCCAGTAACTAGTAGTGTAAGGGATTCCAATTTCCGAAATAGTAATTATATTACAGTTACTGATCCAAGTAACGCTGAATTACTTATTACTATATGATGACGTGTACGCGTGGGCAGGGCACGTCGGCTAAGGCCACGAGCCAAAAAGCTCAACGAAAAATAGAGGATGACAGAGATCTGGAGAAGTTCGTCGCTGGGTATAACATAGATAAGAGGTTTGAGAAGCTTCTGCTAATTACATACAATCATTTTTTCACTTCTGAACATTAGGATCTTGCTTAATATGCCACGGGAGAAATAACAGAACAGGAAGCTGGACACAATATCAGTTTTGGTGTTATGCAACAAAGGATACAAAGAAAAAAACAAATCTAAAGACATCAATTATATTTCTCGGTGGGCAAAAGGAAATAACATGTTCCCGTTCAGGGTGAATTTAAAACATGTGGCGGTCGTTTGCCATGGCTAACAAGGAGACAGGGAAGAAAAATGGACAAACATTTGTTTTATTGTGGAAGTAAACCCTATGCACCAGGCCTAAATCATGGGGACAGTTACCATCATTCAATGCTCATCTCAGCCTCATCTGATATTGAATGTTCTTTCATCAGTCCAACCAAGCAGCCCTATTATAAAAACGCTGATTATTGATAGGCCTATATGCCTTCCACGTCTGCTCTTTCTGTAAAACATGAATCAAAAGGTAAAGCTATGGAAACTGTATAATCCATTTTGAAAAAGCTTGAGTATTACTACTTTCAAATCCACTTATAGCCCGACACGCCGTTAGAGCGGAACAAGGCTGCGCGCTTTATTATTATATATTGGAACATTCATTCATTGAATCATTTGTTTTCAAGGCCAAATAGAAAAAGAAAAGAAAAAAGGCTCCTGTGTGAGGACTCTTCACATGAAAAATGGCATTTCCAGTCGTTATCTTGTCAAAAAAAAAAAAAAATGAGAGGACCATTCAAATTTGTCATTTAAATGATGTGCATTAATCCTGCTTTACACATCAGTAGGCAAACATTCGCAGAGAAATAGCATGACTTATGAGAAATGACGTGTGATCCTTGTGTGAAGGTCATTGTCACAGGACAAGGTATTGGAATAATGAAAAAATAATCCCACTTAATAACTCTCTGGAAACAGAAGATTGTGGGCTGTGGTTGGTTAAGCAACTGAAAGGTTTCACAAAGTGTTATGAGGGTGCAGTCAGGAGGGGGGGCGGGGGGGGGGGAGCCTTCAGATTTGCTGGATGTCTGAGCTGAAAGAGCAAATATTAGTTAAATGAACTAAAGTGTGTCTGCCACTATGGGGAAACAATGACTTCCTTAAAATAAATGTGGGAAAATCTGGATTTCTGGACGTCATTGACAAAAGATAGGCACGAGATCATTCAGCTCTCTCCTTGCCTGCCAACAGCACACGTCAATTTCAGACAGTTTTTCTACACTACGTAAATTAAGTCTGATGAGGACGATGATGGAACCTGCTGTTCCTCCACAGTCCAACGGGCAATAGCCACATTCACTATTCTTTTTCAGCTGACCTGTGGATGTGTAACATGTCGGCTCCATCATAATGAACGAGTGGCACATCAGGCCTGACTGCTCGCCCTAATCCCAGATTATCTCTGCCAGTCCAATCCAGAAACAAGGGGGGGGATTATTTGCCAGTGTCTGGGGGGGATAGCGGAGCAACGTGGCGGTCAGAACACACACCACCTACTTGTTCACCAACAATAAGTATCACCTTAAACAGCATGATTTGCTCAGTGTTTAGTTTTTTTACATAATGTTACAATAAATCCAAGAAATCATTTCTCATTTAACACCTCCGTAGGTATTTGAACTGGAAAAAGAATTTTGGCTTAAACTTGACAATGTGATGTTTTTGTTTTTTTGTCAAGATACATTAGAACAAGATCTTTGACAGACTCTCGCACAACATGGTACAGATACAGATCATTTTGACATGAAATTACATACACACATAAAAATACGAAGAAGAAAAAATTAGACATACCACTACGAAAAACTGTATAACTGGCGTCCACCTCTCTAAATAACTGTCCACCCTGAGCCGACGTTTTGACGTTATATTTTCCTTGCAGTCGACCGCGTTGACTCCTTGGGTCCAACGGTCTTTGTGGGAGGTTGTGGTTTGAGCCAATTCCTTGTGATCATTCTATGGGCAGACAGTGTAATGTATATATCTGATTGCACAGTGTAATGGCGACGGGAAAACGACACCGTGTGCACTTGTATTGTTTCCCTATATGTCTTGGCCACTTGGCTTTCTGCGGTGATTGCAGAAATTCGACGACTCAATTTACGGCATTTAAACGTACTGCGTCACCCACTGTGTAACCTTAAAAAGGAAGAGAATGGTGTTCACAAAAGAAAAACGAATCCCATTGTTGAATGCACAAAAGCAGACGGAGGACAGTGAAAAAAAAGAGAGCGAACCTCTGACAGGCATTCAGTCTGTGGAGAGAGCTCCAGGACTTGAGAGGCGTCATAAACACCATGCAATCTGTCTTCTTTCTACTACACGAGTAGGTAACACTCCTATCAAAGCTAACTGTACGCAAGGTAATGTTAACTTTGGTTAGGTCATTTTTATGGTTGATTTTGGACGGTAGACAGGCCGCTGGCATTGGGTTAGCCACGATGCAAACACTGCCGCTAGTTAACGTCATAGGAGCCAGAAAACATATCAGGAACTTCAGTGAAGATGCTTCTTTTGTCTCCAAAGTGGCGTTGAAAACTTCCTCAAGAGCTCTGAGGAAAAGTATTTGTGCCCCAACAGCATCTTGCTTCCGTTACGAAAGTGACCAAACATTCATACCACCTGGAACCGCGTTTAGTGGGCGAGAATGTGGGTCACAACACCGTTGTGGTCAGAATAGGTGCAGCGTAAAACATCTGCGTTGTAAGAGGTTTACTAATCGCACAGCATCAGCCAATGAATGGGGTCTATTTTTAAAAAATTTAAAATTTGACCCCTAACCCTGACATATACACATCTGTTAAACCAGGAAGCAGTTTTGAAGATATTGCTACAGGTTTCAAGTATATTGGGCTGATAATTGTATTGACGTAAAAGTTGATTAAATATGTATCCGTCACGAGGGACTAGATCAAAACAAGCAGCTGCCGCCTGGAGGTTTTGTGCTCCGAGCAAATCCATGTGTATGTTGCCAACCGAAGGTGTCAGAACAGAATCGTCTGCGTCGATGCGTCAGACTCTCTCTCATAAGGCTTTGAAACGTTACCAAGAACGAAATGCGCACGGCTGTCAAACGAGGTTTACACTTTTGAGATGCAACTCCCCTCCCCGAGGACGGCTCCAAACGAACACGAGAAAGTCAGTGTGAGACTTCCGTGGAATCGTAATTAGGGGGAACTTGACAACCTCCTTTTTTTCAAAACTACTAAAATTACTCAGATTTTCTTTCAAAACCCTTTGACAAGCTGTGACATGATGAGCATGAGAGGCCGCGTCATTTCCACTTCCTCATCCTGTAGCAGTCGCAAAGGCTGAGCGCAGCAGGTGAACTCACCTGTTTTCAACTGACTATTTTCTCACATACAGCTGAAGGACACAATTACTTCTATAATCCATACATCATTATCCACTCGACCATCTTTTGTGCCTGTTTGTGCCTTGCAGCGTTTTGGCTTGCAGTTAAGTCCCCTTGTCCCCTTGACCCCTGCTGTGAAAACTAAACTGCAGTGTGTCAGCTAAAGAAACTTCATTTCCTCCAGAGAGCAGCACTAGAAGTAGAACATGTTCAATATCCCTCCTCTGATCCGATCCATGACATGAATTTGCCTGTGGCATTTTAAGGTGATACTTGTGCAGGTTCCTCGAAACGGCATTACTGTAGCAATTATCATTTTGGACCGCAAATTGATTTGTCCCGTCCGCGTACGAGCGTGCGTCTTTAGCTGCAGGCAGTCGGGGATTACACAGCAGCCGCGCAACAGATGTGGCATCTGGGATTACAATTAGAGTAATATCATCCATCATGTGAAAGCTTGTTATGTTAACATAACAGGAGAGCTTCTGGGTCCCCCCCCCCCCCCCCCCCATGTGTTACACATTTTGGCATTGTTGTTAATGGAAATTAAAAGAGCTGCTGTGCAGCATTGTGCAGGACTCAGGTGGAATCAGGGTAATGGAGGTCCGGGGTCATAGTTCACACGCTTGTATTAGACTTGCAGCGGGAGATCTGGAACTTGGGTCATGGAATCAGCAGCTGTGTTAACGTCTCCTCACTTGAGATCGCATCCAACGAGACGCATATTGATTCCAGACATGAACTGGGCATATGAGACATGGTCTTGGTTTAATACAGAAAACGGCCACAGTGAGTTGGCTGAGCAAGCGCCACACACTGAAACTGAGGAAAACAATGCAAATATATCAAGTGGAATAGTTAGATGTTTATGTATCACAGATATAGGTTTGTGAGGGAGCCCAATGTATAGGAAATACCACTGACAAACAAGAAAGTTTGGATGAAGAAAAAAAGAAAATTAGGCCCTTTAGGTTTCTTTCAGTTCAGTGTCAAAAGTCTGTTTCCCATAGCAAAGACAACAAAAAGTCAATTTTCCCAGGATTCAGTTTGTTTGTCAATCCTACCACACACTGTGGAAGAGAGGGGTAGGTCCAAATAATCCATGCATTACTCTATGTATCCATGTGTCGTGGGTAGCTTGCCATCAAACAAAAGATCATCACCTAAGTCAAACAAAAACCTGACCTATAAAAAGGTCATGAAGAACAACTAACATTTCAAATGTCAATATTCTTCTTTGTTGTCCAACATTACACCACGATGCATGATGGAAAACAGCCTTTGGTCGACGATACTCAACAATTTGTATCATCTGTTAATCATATGGATTAAACCAAATTCCACATTAAGGGCTAAAATCAAGAGCGCTCAACAAACTTTAATGAAGCGCAAATTGATGGATTTTAATCTAAACTAACTGCAGACCTATCAGAAGGAAATCACACATGAGGTGGAGTGAGAGAAAGAGGAAGTGACATGCGTGACTCGGATATAAATCACTTCAGGAGCAGCTTGTGATTGGTTAGATAATTATTGAGCTTTTTAGCCTGGGTTACACTTCAGATTATCAATTGCTTTTCAACCTGGGTTACACAAACAAATACACACACTTGTGATGCAGAAGTTACATTGGAAAGTTTCATTCCAGCTTACAGCTACTGTGTGATGTTGTGCTGTTGATGTAGCCTCTTTGCACTGACTCACAATTCATTTCATGGCTGACCTGTAAAGCTCTTCGTGGTCTCGCCCAATGTCATACATCTGAAGTCATAGTTAGACGGAGACAGTTGAAAGCATGTAAGTTGTTTCTCATGTAAGACTGGAAACTGGAGGTGAGAGAGCAAATGCGGCCAAAGCCCTGAAACACAGTGAAAAAGAGCATTTTTTCAAAGAGCTTTTCCTGATTTTGCTCAATGTTATTAACTATTATTGACATTACCTGATCCAAATAAATGTCTACGGGTGTGATTTTATTGATGATGGCACTTTAATGGGTTTTGTTTTTAATTACTGCCTTGGTTGCTTGATTCTAATTGAACTTTGGATTCCATTGCTGCATATTGACTTCTCTTTCACTGGCGACGCTGCATTGGGTTTTACCACAGTAAAACGTACTGCAGTTGTTTTATGATCTGCATGTCCTGACTATTGCGCCGAACGGCCAATTTGGTCTTCCTCTGACGGAAACCGTGAGTCATAATTTCATCCATTACTTCGATTCAAGTGGTAAATGTGCCACTGTTATCAGCGTAAACTGCACCTGAACTGTAGCCTCGCAAATGTTTTTTTCCTGGAATATATGAAGACTTTATCAGAAAGGGAAAAATGTGTCCTTTTATGCCGTATCAGTGTGCCACAAAAAGGGATAAACTGCTGCACAAAAAAAGGCAATTAGTAGATAACCGGTATCCCCCTACCTGCAAGAGACTCACAAAAGCTGAAAAATATCTCACAAACGATTTGTTTGTTCTTCCTGTTTCCATCTGAGATCTCCCTGGGTTTTATATTTCAGCGGAATTTATCGTTATCTTGACTATGATTCTATCTTCTAATTTTATATGCAAAGAAATGCATAGTACAATTTGCCATGTTCAGTGAGGGACACATTACTGATGGATAGGAGACAAGCACCCGACTCGAGAATTATAAAACAATCTTTGGAGATGAGAAGTGAAAAAAAGGAAAGGCTGAGGGAAGAAAAATACAAGAAGAGAACTTCCTGACAGTGCCATTTACACCCAGCTGACACGGAGCGGCCCTCCAGCAGTGACAGACTCCTTCGTAGTATAGTGACACAAATTTTTTATTTTTTTTACAATAGATCTCACACGAGTCACTCTCGCCAAGTAATTGGGGTTCTCGAGCGCGAGTTCCAGTATTCATTGAGAACACAGCATGTTCATCTCCCCGCTTCCAGGATTGGCTGAACGGCACATTGCAAATGTCCATTTATCTCGACACGTGCAATCCAGCCTCGCGCTGGGAGATGATTTCCCTGGATAGGAAGGTAAACACAGGGGATTTACATCAAGTGTGTCTGGAGAAAAGAAGCTAATTAAAGGATGTAATGTGGGCTGGTGTCTGGAGTCCATCCAGCCAGTCATATTTACGACAAAGACATGTGCTGAATTATATTTCACAGTTAACTGCAATGTGCTAGTGTGATTATGTGAAACTCCAGGGACATGCTCAGGGTTTTTCTTTCTTTTTTCTGTGGAGCTGTTTTCCCGGGAAACCAGGTTAAAAACAAAAACAAAACCCCAAAAGTGAAGTTCTATGCTTATAGGACATACCCCTATTCCCTACTGAAATATGTAATTCATTTACCTGTTAAGTCCTTCATGTTGTCCCGCGCAGATGCAGATGCTGGAGTCGGGAGGAGGACACTGATTCAAAACTCAGTGAGCTGAAGTGAGTTTTCTGTGAACAAGTGGTTTGTGGTGACATTTGGCCATCAAAAAAAGGCCACCAAAGCGTGCAGGTGCCTAGAGATATGATCACATATAATTATATATAATTATTGTGTACTTTTGAAATGTTTGTTTTGCATCTGCCATTTCTTCAGACACAATTCCCCAGAATTTCACCCGACAGAAAAGTGCATGCAGGTCAGTATTGTTTCCATGCGCAAACACACGTTCATCTCCGTCTTCCCGAAAAAAATCCTGATGAAATGTTGGTGCCATATTCAAAATAATGGAACCAACTCGGGGAAAGGCAGGTGCCACTTATTGTTTTGAACACTCGTCGAGTCCCTTTGCCTGTTGAAATATCTGTAATTTTGCCTTCAGTTGTGTTTTTATACAATTTCCAATCGTGGTCTCGAGACCTCTGTGGTACATAACAAGAAGCTAGGACTGTAAAGGCCCTGTGTGTGTATGGTGCCGTTCTTTACCTCGCGACACTTTTCACATTTTTTTATTTATTTTTGTTGAGTCTGGAACAATCCACCGTCCAATTGTTCAGAGAGCTCTCTAATCCAGGCTGAGATCTGAGTCGTGCCGCGCGGCTTAATAGGATCTTCGTATTAACCATGATGACAATACCACCAGCTGTCGCAGAGCCCCCTGTTGGCCACCAGGAGGAATGAATGTGGGGGGGGGGGGCAGAGAGGGAGGTGACTGTCAGAGAGACAGAGATTGACAGTCTGACTGTAATGCTTTTAGTCCCATGGAATAACCAAGGAAGCAGGACAGAGGAGGAACACAGAAACTCCTGAAGTGCTTCATTTTCGGACGCCAACCTCTTTAATTCGACTTTTCACCCCCTCCATTAACCAAGTCGCAACTTTTTCATCCTTTTGTCCTTTTTTTCTCTCTTGGTTGTTACTTCTCTCACAAGCCCAACTTCTTCTTCTTCTTCTTCATCACTCTGCGTCCATCTGTCCCGCTTCACCTGCAGCATCCGCAGTCTGCTACTTCTTCCCGTGTGGTGGCGACTGTTGTCTCTGTGCTGGTCCTGCATGGCTGAATAGGCGGTAAAAGGGTTGGTCTTCTCTGTGGAGTGGGGGGGGGGGGGACTTGCGAAGTTGCAATCAGGACCAGGACAAGCACGAGGAGGAGGAGGTGGTGGAGGAGGATGGCGGTGGCTCTGGATGAAGTGTGGGGGCGGGTGAAGAATGTCTGCAAGCAGAACGGACTTCTCATCCTGTCTGTGCTGGCCGTGGTCATTGGCTGTCTGCTGGGCTTCTTCCTCAGGGGCAAGCAGCTCTCCGAGCAGGTCAGTTGGTCGAAATCCCATCCAACCACAACTCCCACCCCCCACACACATACAAACACACAATACCCACTTGTCCACCCGCCTGCCTCATGTGCCTCACACACGACTTCTATGCCCAAGTGGCGTAGAATTCTTCAGAATTGGGCACACGGAGAACACACCCATTGTGTTTTATAAACCAGCCCATCTAATTTTGGGTAAAATATATATATAGAAAAGAAATATCCATCACCACAATCACGGGCACATTTGGGTCGATGAAGTGAACAGCGGGGCGATGTAACGATCAGTCGATTGTGCTTCAGACAGATGGAAGGAGGAAAGGACGGTTTCGATACATGTCCATTTTCTCCAAAGTGACTCCTCTAAGGCTCTTTATCTGAACTGCTAACACTGAAACCTGAAAGAATAGCAAAAAAAAGAAGGAAAGAAAAACAGTGTCAACAAGCCTCCGGCGTCTGACTGTAACATCGTGCACATATTGGTGGCAAAATACACCATCAGGAACGAGGAAGTGGCTTTTTCAAAATGCAAAAAACAGTGTCTCATCATTCACACGCTCTGATTTCCTATATAAAATCAGTGTATCTATGGAAATGCCAGTGGGGAGATTAGTGGTCAATCACTTACAGGGTCAACCACATACCAATGGTGTTTGTGCTTATATAATTCACACGTGACTTGAATGGGAAGTGGAATTGAATAGATGAAGTTCAGGAAAGAGGCTGCTGATGAACGTAGGGAGAGCATTGTGGAACTGCAGGAGCTGTTGTGAAGCACTTGAATCACCACTTTGTATGAATTGTGCTATTTTAAAAAAATGTATCTTTCCTAGTACAGAAGGATTTTAAGTGTTAATGGCTGAAATGATTGAGTAGGAAAAGGGGGGTTGGGAAAGATTGTTGAATTGATTGTTCCGCATATTCAAATGCGGTTTACCTGCTAAGAGAGCGTATGTCAAACTGAATTTGACTAAAGCTGAAAAGCTTGTCATAATTAGGGTGCCTGAAATAGAATGGGGGGGGATGAATGGATTTGAAATTGGATGTGTATGTGTGCTTGTGCACGTATGATGTAAGAGCTGTGTGCTGTAGCGTTTGCCAGGGTGAGGGCTTAGACACGGGCAATCTCAGATATTTTGTTTCCTGGTAATTTGTGTTGCCAACAATAACGGTGGAGCATACTTGAAAAAGATAGAAGTGGAGAGAAAACTGGTTGCTAACAGCTGCTGATTTCCTGAATTTCCCTCAGGATAAATAAAGTATCTACTACTAGCTCTTGGCCCGGAGTCAACATGGTGAACAAAAGGCTAAATCACTTTATCCTCCCACATGGCAAGGATACCGCAGGTGATGTTCAGATGCAAAGTGCTTTGATAAGTGCTCGAAAAAATGGATGTTCGCTGCCTGCATTTTCTATTTGCCCTGTGTTCAGGGTCACGCTCGAGCCCGCACGGTCTGAATTCACCGCAGTGAACATGCAAAATGTCTCATGTGGACTTCATGTCCTCCTGTCCAGCCACTATCTCTATATCAAGACCATCAAAGTGTTACGTGATGTGTGTTGTTGCAAAAAATTCCCTCCGCGGGTTTTTCGCTCCTCACTGTTCAGGAGACCCCATGTGAGAGGCTCTGGTTGATGCATTTTTTAAAACTGATTTCAGGGCTGCACTCACTCATGCAGCTGCACTGGGGGGCAGGTGGCAGGTTTACAGTGTTGGTCTCTGAAAGACAAGAAGTAGATATTGCCCTGTCCACCCGAGCAACACGTTCAAATGCCGATTGGAGCTGGAGCCTTCTCTCTTTGTGACGATGGGAGGGCCAACGGTTACACAGGGAGGGACTCACATGCACTTATACGCACACACACACACACACACATAAAACATGCACACGGACCGGCTACTAACACAGAGAACAGATAGGTTCATATCACTCCACACACAGCCGGCGTGTGACATTCGTTCTCAGAGCTCAATTACTCCACTTCATCTGGACATAAAAAACAACTTGTCGGCTGCTATATTCTTATTTAAAATCAAATACAACCCCGTGCAAGTAAATGTGTTATCTACTTTTCTGCAATTTGACATCCGTTTTGTTTTGTGAGCTTCCTCACAGTGGCCCTGATCACAAGGAGATACCCTGAGGCACACTAGCAACTTCAGCTGTCAGGTCCGATTCCTCCTGGAAATGAGACAAAATGAGGATTTGATTAAAAAAAATAAAAAAGAATTCATCACAGTCTGACAGCTGTTTTTGTCACAAAGAGCCGAGGCTGACGTCAGGAAAAAATCATTAGCGAAACACATTTTTAGTCATATTGTATATTAGTCATATGTAGCCAACCAAAGTGGTGGTCTGACTTTTTTTGCCATGAAAGTCAACTCAACATCAACTAATCGCTGATGACGTTGTGAGTAAACCCACCGGAGAAGAGGCTGCTGTGCAGCAAGTGAATCAGGTGCATTTGCGTAACTTTTGCATTTGATGACAACAGACAGCTCGTACACGTACTGTATCATGTCCAAGGAAGAGAAGACGAGTAGACGTGTAAAAACGCGACAACAACTCCCGTTTAGGTGCAAAGAAGAAAGACAGTAAATGTTGGTGCAACGAAAATATAAAAATCAACCTGGCGTCATCTAGAATGTTAACCCACTCGTCTTGCTCACATTTTTTGCTTTTTCGCTCCGGACACCCTCAGCTGGAATGAAAATGAATCACTTAGGCTGAACTCAGTTGCACATAATATAATAGCTGACGGAATGGTTTCCTTCCGTGGACTCACCTGTTGCCGCATGTGGATCCTGCAGCAGGCTGTTTTTTTGCGGCGCGGCCTTTTCCATGTACTGCAGCTAAAGGTCTACAATCTTTGACAGTGACATTCACCAATTGACTGCCTCTCGAGAGGATTCGGATCATACCACCAACTGGCGTTAAGGCATGTCTTTTTCGGATGAGAGTGCATGACACTTGTGTTGTATTCCAGGATGAGCTTGCACATTTGCCAATGAGTCCATAGACGTCATTTAAAAACGTAATGGTTTGTTTGCACCGACCCACCCAGCTCCTCACCTCCTCTAGAGGCGTCCATGCTGTTAGGGTCACGATCAATTGATCAGCAACTAGTCGACGTCGAGCTTAACGCGCCATGGCAGAGCAGCACAGCTGACGACTCGGCAAGTCTGCTTGTTTCTACATATTTTCCCAGGTCAAGAAGGAATCTTCAGCTCTGATACGATCCTTACATCAGCAAAACCATCTTACACAGTAATGTACACATAAGAATCTTGACAGAGCTAAATAATCACCATTTATGGTGGCAAACGACGCTAAGTCACTCTATTGCTTTGTCTTTTCCAGGGACTTAGGGTGGAAATAAGTGACAACAAATATTGGGATAACACATATTATAACAAATTTAGTTAGGTGGGACTGGCAGGGCGTGCCAAGACGGTTTTTACTGCCTCAGCAGGAACTAATAAATTGTACTACCTGTGGAGTGCCACTCAACAACACATGTGAACAACGCGCCTGGTGAATGAAAGAAGCCGCCGTCGATGGAGCTCCGACACTGTGATTCACCAGGTCAAAGGTCAAATGACGAGCAGAGCTTCCATTTAATCCAGTGGCGCCAGGAAGATTAAAGTGTCTGACCCAGTACTAGCCCATGACGTTGGTCAATGCAGTCGGGGAACGTCTCAAATTATGTTCATTTTCAGATGTTTTATATATATTTGAAAATCTTGCTCAACAGCACTTACTCTAATGTCCTTTATTTCACTGTGCAGTAACTGTAAATACAGTTTCTTAAGTGCTGTGAAATTTTTTAAGCATGAATTTTTTTCAGTCCCACTGCACTCGTGCTCACTCAGAAATACAGTATACTATATTTAGTGCATACATAGGATGAGAGGGATATCATCCACCACACCATGGTATGGGATCATTCATAGTCTTAAAGATTCACACAGATATATTCTTTTGATTTTGCAGTGTTATCATGTGGTAAATGTATCAGTGCAGGGAACTTCATATCCACTTAATTTCCACTCTAAGCAACAATGTCTAATATTTGGTAAGAGTTAAGGTCAGAGAGCTGTTTCTGAAACTCGAAACCCAGAGTTTTTGCCTCATCTCAGGGTTTCTGTTTTTCACTGAACCTGCTTTCTAAAAACTGGGGCCAGGTCTCAGAGAGACTTGATGCTCCTTAATGCTGCACAGACAACCCAACGTACACACATACGCGCACATACACTCTCAAGGCTGTGTTCACAGAATGAAAAACAACACAAAACATAGAAATCTACTTTCACCTCACACACACACACACACACACACACACACACACACACACACACACACACTGCCTTTTAGGCTAAAAGCTCCCTCACTCCAGGTACAAAAAAAGAAGCTTTTATTCCTCCATCATCTCACTGAACATCTATGTTGTTCTTCAATGTAATATTTTTTTGTTTGTTGTTTCTTTGTTATGTTTTCCCACTGGCTTCTGCCCTTTGTGTAGTTGAGAGTAAGAAAAAAAGGTATATATCCGGTTCTATTGAATCAATTTAGATTTGAATCTCACAATGCCACGAGTATGCAATGCTGAAACGACGGAGAGCTCTTTCAAGCCGCCATTATGTTTTTTTTCTTTTTCATCTTTTTCTATTTAGCCGTCGCACGAAATACAAATGGTTTCGATTTGTATCAAGAATCCACTCGCACAGTCCTGGAGTTTGCTCTAGACAATACAAAATTACCTTTCTTATAGTTGCCTGGCAATAGAAATCCATGTCAAAGACAAATCAGATCACCGTTTGACAGATAACATATTTTATAAGTCTTTGCAAAACTTGACACAATTGCATTGTCGTACTGCAACGAGGCAAAGGAGGCCTTCAGCAAACTGAGGAAGAAAAAAGTTTTTTTAATTTTTTATCTCTTCTTCTGTAAAGAGGTGTGTGTGTGGGGGGGGGGGGGGGGGTCACCTCTTCCAATGTCCTCTGGGAGACTCAAAGCAACAAAGACTATACATCATTTACCATTTACCATTGGGACAACAGGCACTCTGTAGGTGCCAGACTGAGCGACTGTGTTTTTGTTCAAGCAAGTCTATTTTTGTTTAATATAAAAATGTTTTTTTCTCTTTCCACTTCCAGGAGGTGAAGTACTTCCAGTTTCCCGGAGAGCTGCTGATGAGGATGTTGAAAATGTTGATTTTGCCTCTCGTTGTATCCAGGTAGGCAACACACACACACACACACACACACACACACACACACACACACACACTTACACTTGGCATTTGGCATTTGATACCCAAATGTCAAATGCCAAGTGTGATACCCAAAAGTCAGATGTGTATAAAGAATTGTACGGAGGAGCATGAAACACAAAAATGCATGTTTGCTTAGATATTCTCATCATTGTAATGGTTTGCATTCATGTCCTAAAGATTTTTTGTTGCATTACTTTGTCTGTGCTGAGAGGAGGGGAACCAAGTGAAACAGAACAGAACCGAGCCGAACTGTAAAGTGACTTTTTTATGTCACGTGCTTCTGAGTGGATGAAAACCAAAAATGTGACCAGCCTGGGAGCTGTTGGAATTGTTTTCTGAGAAAAATGTGGACCGCATCTGAATGAGATTTCACCTTGTGGCGATTCCAGAGAGAAGGGATTGTGAATGTTTGTCCTCACTTATCTCCACATTCTCGGTACATATTGATAGGGATGAATCGTTATGCATCAGTCACCCTTTTGTTGTTGTTGTTGTTGTTGTTGTTGTTGTTGTTGTTTTTGTTGTTATTGTTGTTGTTGTTTCGGCTGCATCTGCATCATGCACCTTTTTCCTTTGAGCTGCCTTATTTTATTTAAACCCCTCTCTCTCAACCACCAAGCCAATCAGCTGTCCTCTAACTGGTCATGACTGACAGAGTATAGCAAACATTACACAACATTAAATCAAGTATGTAGCTTTTTTCATAGACCCGCACAAGTTATCATGCACAAATTAAATAAAATTTGCTAGTAAATATTAATGTATCTGTACACCCACGTTTGATTTAAATGCACCGGCTCAGGCTCTTCTTATTTTAGAAAGGACTTGTGGGAAATCTAGGAAATTACAGTTTAATTGATTGGCACCTTTGAACCACAAGGCACATCTAAAATGCCGTATATATGCGATGAAAAGGCTTTGAGGTGAGATATGAAAGAGGCAAGGCAGGGGATTTAACAAATAATCAAACAGAATAGAGAATACAGTGACGCTATGAATATGAATCAAACCGATTTAACGGCACAGCAGGATTACCGACGCAGTTAAAGAGCAGTGCAAGACATTAATGAATTTAATTTTCTGTTCCAAGTGGCAAACTGAAACGTTTTATGTCTCATTTAAAAAGGAGAGAGAGAGAGAGAGAGAGAGAGAGCTGTGTTGGGAGTGTGTTCCAGATAGATGTATCTGATTATGATATTTCCCTTTAATGGAAAAGCAAACTCACAGTTCCACCTCTGATTTAAGTTTAAAATCATGTATTTGGGGTTTTTTTGGCGTCATACGTTATTTTGAATCCGTGGCCTCCAGGATTTGTCTCCAGGAGTGTCTGCAAGGTCAGTAGTGTAAATAAAAAACCAAACCAAGATGAAACTATACCCAGTTACCTTTTTCTTTTTCTTTTAAACATCGAGGATTAAAGAGTAATGTATATATGGAAGTCAACTCGGTGCCCTTGCATGGCTTTGGACGCTTGCGCTTAGAAGCGCACAGGATGCCAGATTCTCCAGTCGGACTATTTTAGGCCCAAAGCTCTCAGTTGGCTGTCGGAGGTCAGTGATGTCCGACACACAAAAGAACTCCGAAAACAAATCATGCAAACGCACCGGTTACATGCGGGCCGCTTTGTGCAATAAGCTACTTACAATCTATGCAACAGCAAAGGCTGGATGAGAAGTTAATCCGCCCCGTCTCTCTCTGTCTGTCGCTCTGTCTCCCTCTCTGTCCATACGACTCTGTCCGTGTTTCCCGTGGCTTCCTCTTGAATATTTATCTTTCAGTCTTTTTGTACATGGTATGAGCACGAGGCAAAGGGGCAGTAAGAGTGTGCACTTTTTGCATTTTACGCATATTCATGCTCCACTCCCCCAGTTCCGCAGATTCGGGGCAGGAGATCACTTCAGTTCAGGTTGCCTTGCCAAACGTGGGGCATGTGAGGGGAAGAGAGACGTTAATTACATCTAATCTGAAACACCGCATGCAGGCAGCGGGCCAGAAGCAGTTCAACAAACGGCTTCGGACCACGGGAGTCCAAATAAAAGCTCTCAGGGTCAACACTCAACACTCTGACCAGGAGCTCAGGCTGAGGGGCTCCTGTTGAGTCTGCAGCACGCTCACTCTCCCTGGGGCCTGCCTGTGACTTAATGGAGGCAATATTGTATAATGAAAGTAGAAGGCACGGACTGTTACTTAACAAGTGCCAGGTTTGGACGGCCTCACCTGCTCCCACTCAGTTGGATATGTTTTTGCAGAATATCTGCATATATTTGCGACCCACAGACGGAGACGCACGACCATACAGCCGCAGACACAAAACACGGTCCTGGTTGATATTATGCTTCTCTCTCTCGCTCTGTCACTGATGACCGCAGAGCGTATCTGGATCGCAATTCACAGACCGGCTGGCTGACGTGGCGCATGGTACAGTAGGGCTTAGCTGCGGGGCGAACATCCGCCACAGCCCTATAGCCTGCCTGTTCCCATTTTTTCTTCTCTCCCAGGGCCATCTGCGCACCGGCCAAAGCGGAAACCAGATTATCCCAGGAGCGGCGTCATGCAGAATCCGTGGCCACTCCACTTACTGCCTGCTCATGTTCCGCGTTTCTTTTATTTTTGAGATTGTAATTTAAATGAAGAATTGAGTAGAACTAGATTGGGGGGGGGGGTGGCATTGACATTTCAGATTAAAAGCCTTTCACCGATGCTTGTATGAGATCTGAAGGTCAAAGGTGAAAATAAATGTTTTTAGTGATATGCAGCACCTGCAAACCACATTCAGAGTCCTGATAGACGTGTCTTGCATCTCCGTCAGTCCTTTCCCCCTCGTGCAGCTGCATGCTGAATGTTCAGTTACTCGCAGGGAAGAAGAAATAATTGACATAGAAGATGAGCAGTGCGAAACAGATCCGAGTGGGCGTGTCCTGCAGGCTGTTTACCAAGGTTTGGAGCCTTGAGGCGTGTTTTAAATGTTTAAAATTAAATGTTTTGACTGAGAACCCCTAAATATGGTGCACAACATCTACTGAAGACAATAAAAAAAACGGTTTGTGCACGCTAACATTTTTATCCTATCGTGTTCTTATCAGAGCATGTACAGTATTTCCCATGAGTTCTTCTAAATTGGTCAATTCCAATTTTCGAATCATTCCCACGGAATTCTGATTTCAGAAGTCACATGTGGAAGAGAATACGCGGAGCGATGTGCGAAGCGATACTCGCTATTATTCACTGTCCGATCTTGCTCATCCCTGCCTGATCGATCGCCTGGTTAAGCTTTGTAGCCAAATAAGTCCGTTGACAAAAAAGAAGAAACGAGCTACAGCAATATCCTTGAGACATCACTCAAGGAAATTACCTACAATTACCGACATTAGTGCAAAGGACTAAATAACACTATGCTTCCCCTGATGACTTAAATGGGTTTGGGCAAATGTCATATGCTGATCAAGTTACATTGTGATGAAAAAAAGCTAAATCAAAGGGAGACCTTTGCAATGAATGCCTCCATACTCATCATACATCCATTCATTTAGATTCTCATCTGCTTGGACATGGTGTTGCTGAAGTGTGTCGTGTTCACGTGTGAGTAAATGTCAGTCTGAGGCCTGGTCACAGCAGGATCTTTGAAAGGTTTACAGGACAATCGAATTCATTGAAATGAACTGGCCATGGATAGAGCATTTGCTTGTGGCGGCGAAGTAAATCCTTGCAAACTTTCTTCTTGACTGAAATGGTTCCCTCGACAAAAAGTCAATGAGGTATTTCCCTTGGCTTTTGGATTATTGTAGAAAGTTATGTTCTGTGGGAAACGAAAGTTTATAAACACCACTTTTATGATTTTTGAAGCCTAAATACGTATTGCCAGAAGTAAAAAGCTACTGTTAGTCAATAAACAAACCTCTGTTGCACGACTTCAATGTCACCACCACTAAACTTCGACCTGCTTCCAACTTTTATACTGAACTTTTATATTTGGCACTTCCCTCTTCTCCCAAAGCCTTTTCTCTTAGATCGTTAGAAACAGTTTGGAAGTATAAACACAACAAGGCTGAGTAGTACCAAGCACCTGTACCAAATGTTTTGCCAAGAGGATCAGATCAATTTAACAGCGTCACTTCCTGGTGTGACTGGCCTGACTTTATCTACGTTTTCTGTCTGGAAACGGTTGGAGAAAATTTGCTCTAAAGCTAAAATGTCTGATTGATACATCGTCGCTGAAAAAAAACAAGAAACTTTAAAGTGTCACTCTTGTAATTTTCTGGCGGCATCTGGTGGTAAAGTTGCGAACCGCGACAAACAGAGCAACCGACAGGGGACACTTCATGGCGGCACACCAGTGATTCAATTTCAGTTTTCCGAAAAAGCGCTGGAAATTCAACGCGAATGCGACGTATTCTGGGCCGATTTGCGCGCTAACCGCATTCAACGCAACGTAGCAAACATGGCGACTCACGCGGAGGTCGGGTCCACCTCACGTAACTGTATTTAACTCACTCAGAGTTGACGAAAAAACATCGGTTCTTTGTCACAGGCGATTTATACCTAACATAGTTATGGAAAATATATTCAATTTCTGCCAATAAGTTCTTTTAAATATTACACACTGTAGCTTTAACAGCTTTTATTGTAAATCTCCAGCACAGCACCCGATAGATAACGTGTTTGTTTGCTGCCTTATGTCTTTAATCACGTGCTGTAGTCCTCTATAGCACCGAGCTCCTCTCACAGAAACGTCAGACACATATGCAGGGTGTTGTGTATTGTTGTGTTGTGTGCTTGATGTTATTGGTCAGTTCAGCAGGTCAGGCTGCAGAGTTAGATGAGCAAGGGGCTTATAGAGAATTGCTTTTATTAATCTCATCATGCAGAGAGACGGATAAACACGCAGTGGTTAACAGCAGTGCAAAGAGCACTTTCGCGTCCTGACTGACCCCGATGGAAACGAAACGACGGCGATGCAAACAAAGAGCACAAAAACTCATATGGGAAACCAATGATTCATTGAATCATTTCTTTCTGAATTCCCAAATTATTTCTTTCACTCACTGAGACACAAGTGTGTTACTGATAACTGTCTGTAAATGATGATTCCATGGATTAGGCACCATGATTATTGACACAAACTCAATTTTCCAGAGGCCTTCACCAATACAAACAAATCCAAAATGAATGCTCAGTGAGCTGGAGAGGCTCTTGGTCTAGTTCGTGGGCCTCAACAGTAAAGTTCTTCCTAGAAAGTGGCAATTTCATGGAAATGTTCTCAAATCGCTAATACATATTATTCAGCTGTATGATGGATTAAAATGCTGTTGTTGGAGTGTGACGTGAGTCCATCAGTGAGGAGCGACGCCGGTGCCTGGACTGACTTGAGCTGCTAAACCAAAAGCCACAGTGTCACTAAGTCATGCCATTGACAACCCTCCGCCTTCTCTTTTTTTATCGTGGGATTACTGTAATGCTCTCGCCTGCCTTGTGAAGGTGCAGCAAGGAGGACCGTAAACGCCATATGGTCCAAAGGTCTTGTGGCACACATGCCACGCAGGTTCTCGAAAGCTCTCAATCGAGGCGGCCACGCACGACAGGCGATGATCGCACCTCAACTCCGATATCAGTGAGAAAGAGGAAGGAGATCTCGGTGAAAATATTGGTGTCTCAGTATATTGAGCGCAGTTATTAAACTTCCTGTCTATAAAAAGGCATTGAAAGCAGCGGCCGACGAGCACGAAAAAGCGTTTGTTTGTCTGAGTTCCACTGGTTTCCGAAAAGTCTGAGGGGGCACAAGATGATTGAAGGGACAGGAAAAATGTTATTACTTGTGATTTCTTTTAAGGCCATGACCTGTGATGGAGAAAAAAAACAAACCAGTTTGGTCTTTATCAACTTAAAAGATATGTCAGTGTGTTTGGTGATTCATAGCTTGTTTCCAAAATGAATCAGATTTACAGATTTACAAATTGCACACACTCATAGATACTGTATCAGGCCCCTAAAGATGCCAAACTTTTTTCACCAAGATCCATGAATTATTCCCCGGGATGTTACAACGTTAAATAAAGATGAAAAGAAACCCTTGACTCGCCCTTTTTCCAAAATCTTTCTTGGCCCATGTTCCATCCTCTTACCGAGTTCCAGGGTAATCTGCTCTGTTGTTTTTGTGTAATCCTGCCGACAAACAAACAAACAAGCAAATGAGCAAACGGACAAATGGGCAAAATCATAATCCCCTTGGTGGAGGTAACAAATCAGCCAAAGATTTGAATCATAAAAGAAAAGTTTGTTCGGTTTAATAAAGCAGTCAATTTCATGAAATTAACAAGGTGCTCCATGTTGTAAAAACTAAGTATTATTGATTTTCTTTTCTGTTTTGATCACTTCCCTTTCAAGTTTGAATTCGTTTCATAACCACTGTCACCTCACAAGTGAATGTTAGAGATAAGATGGTATTTGTGGATATAATTTCCATCAAAATACAGCATTTGACTTTGATATCACCGGATATACAGGAAACGGGTAGAGTAGGGAGAAGGAGGAGAAGGTTGTTGAGATAAATCCCTGGAATAACAAATGTTTGTTTCCCAAGGAGCTGCGGTAGAAGTGGAAAAAACATTAATGTCCACCAAACATCTGGACACACAGTGCAGCACAATCCAGTTAAAACAGTTTGTGCCAGAAGATCTGGGATTTGTTGTGGCGTCAATCCACCCTTAGCTGGACTCTCTGCTTTCGACGTTTTGATTTTTTCCTGCCGGAGGCAGTCTAATCCCCGACCGGCGGCGGACGAGCCCCTCGGTTGTCCCTCGGCTGCAGCTCCACTTGTTGTCCGATATGCCAATGAGGGAAAAGTTATTCTTTGTGTTGATGTAACTCACGTTTGTTAGAGCAGCGAACACACGGACAAGGTGGAGCAGCCACAGCTTTCCTGTACAAAGCTGCAATGCCAAAGGGCAGCAATGTAATTAGAATTGTGGGTCAAGTACGGTCCACTGCTATTGAAGAGCGATGTCTTCCCAATAGAGCCCCCAACAGAGTAAAGGTCAAGGAAGCTGCTGAAAGGGAGCTTCCTTGACCTCCTCAACTTTTATCAAGGGAATTGATAAAAGGCGATGCTGTGAGTGACGAAGGAAGCTATGATCAGAGGGGTGTGTTTGTTTTTTTCATTAAAGTCTTGGTTCTGTTTACATTTGTTGAATGCCTTTTTATATTTTTTTGGGAAAAGACAGCATCAGCCAATATCTAAAGGAGAGGAATAATTATCTATACAGCAGAGGGGTTGACGAACCTTATTATGTCCTTTTCCTTAATGTCCTGTCGCAGTCGGTGCAGAGGGAAACGAGGGTCATCGCCCCTGCCGGCATGTTGTTTCACTTCGTCCTCTATGAATCTGCAAAAAAGGGTGACCATCATAAAAACAACCTGTGACCTATTTCAACATAAATGGCGACGCAATGACACTGCGGAGCTTCTCGCGTCACTCGCAGCAGCAGGGGGGCGAATACTGATGGGGCCGTGTATCACAACGTGTCTGACAGTTCATGAACTGAAGTCCAGACATTTTCCGGAACTTTCTCGGAGGGGCTGTATGTGAGGACCGGGTAGCTTTCGGTCACAGTAGTAACATTTTATTGATCTTTAGTGATGTAATATCCCTGACTTTATGTCTTTTCTCTCCTCATGCTGCTGTTACACAATTCTTTCTTTTTTTTAAACATTTACTATTATCCAGTCACTCGTGGCCACATCTTGGTTTCAAAGTCTTGATATGAGTTCAATCAAGTTTTCAACAGAATGAACAAACGGCATCCTGCCCAGTCCAGCTCTTCTCCGATGACCGAGGAATAAGAATCCGTGGCATTCGGACAGAAGCCTACATCTGCAGTGTGCACGGTGACAATATTAACCTCCGCCAAGGAGCTTATTTGGTTCAGTTTGTTGGTGTGTTTGTTTGTTTCTTAGCAGGATTTCTCGAAAAGCTATGAACAGATTTGCATCAAAGATAGGCCTCGGCCATGGTAACAGGCGGTTCGTTTTTCGGAGGGGTCCAGATCTGGAACCAGGGTCCAGGGATTTTTGTATTTGTATGTATGTATGTATGTATGTATGTAAAGGATTCTTCACCATTGCGAGATAAAACATTTGAGTTATATTTTCACAAAAACATTACATTTTAAAACTGTGTAGGTCAGATGGAGTTGGAAATACAAGTTTTGGGTGAAGCAGCATATATGTAGGGGGTTGAGCCTGTGATTCATTTGAACTCAAGTCCTTGAAACTTCAAAATCCCTGTTGCTGCTGACACTTTCAACCAATTTCATACTTGCAGTCCCACATGAAATCCAATGCTTCCAGATGATTTTGCATACACACTCACTTTTATATGAATGGTTTGTTCCCACACATGGCTACCACAGCCACACACACACACACACACACACACACACACACACACACACACACACACGCGCACATCCCCATTCTTGTGATGCAACTTGTCTTTACATCTTTTGAAAATGTCTCGCTGGATGTTTAGATCAAACGGAGGAGATGGAGACTCTCTGTCAAAAATTTCAGAGATGGCAAGGGGAGAAACAGCAGGAGGAGGATGAGCACAGACCGCTGTGCCACTCAACCAGTCAAATCAGATTAGACATTGGACAGGGAGAAAATCTTGTCACCGCAGCTCAGGGGACGGAGTTAACAGCTCTCAAACTCTCTCCCTCCTTCTCCTCTTCTTCCCTTCTCCTGGCCTCATCCTCCCACTGTGCCATCATCTTACAACAGATGACATCTGCCTGCATTTGTTTCTCATTTCTTCTGTACTAGCTGCAAGAAGTGTAAAGCTGTTCTTCTTTATTACTTAAAGTGTCGGGGAATCGTGGTGTCAGTGCAGTGAGAATGAAGGCACCATTCAAGGTTTCTCATCTGCGAATCACGCTTCTCTGCTGATACTGTGTGTATATGACTACCCCCATTATTGAGAGGAGCAAATAACAGAAAGATTTATTTCAGAGGAGATTTGGAAAAGAAGTTTGCAAAGAAACGTACAAATATTCTAAATACACAGAACCAAATGTTAGGGCATTGCAATGTCACAACCTATAACTCAGTAGCCTACCACTTATTTCTACGCACTATAAATGCCTTGAGTGTAAATCCAATGCAAGAAAATGAAGATCTGCAACAGCGTGTGAATGAGGATAACATTTCATAGGATTTCATTTAGTCTCCCTCTGCAGGGAAACATAAAATTCAGTGTCCGTTTCTGAGACCTGACTTAAAACAAAGGCAGCTCCCCAAAGTCTTCCTCAATTTCTTACATTAATTTTGTTATGTCTCCCTTTTTGTCTCCCCACTCTCTACTTTTTCAGTTTAATGTCGGGTCTCGCCGCCCTGGACGCCAAGTGCTCCAGCCGCCTGGGCATCATGACCATCTCCTACTACCTCTGGACCACCTTCGTCGCTGTGGTGGTGGGCATCGTCATGGTGTACATCATCCACCCGGGTGGAGCTGCTCAGAAGGAGGACTCCGATGAGAGCAAGAAGCCGATGACCAGCTCCGCCGACGCTCTGCTCGATCTCATTCGGTAAGAAGAGGCGTCAGATAGCTCAGAGGAGGGAGCTGTCATCGCCCTCGTAGCAGAACGACAGGCGGGCGGAATGTGAGCCGTATGAGCAATATCAAGACACTGGCCTTGCACACACGGACGCAGAAGGCCACACGGGGAGACGCACACGTGAATGACATGTATGAATACACTGCACTTGATAGGATCCATCACACTGGACAGCTTGTCCAAAAGCTGACCGACTACGACATATGAAAAGGTTATTGGACAGAATTTTTATATATCACTGGTTCCTGAAGTTAGTAACGGTTGCAAAATTGTTTTCATTACCCTGCGCACTAGTGTAGCCGGGAGCATGGTATTGTTTTTGCCCCCGTGTGTGTGTGTGTGTGATAATTCATCCTCATTCAAATGCAAAAGGTGGTTTGCAAACAATTAGAAACATTTCTATAATAAAAAAACTATTGAATATTGAAACACAGCTGCTAAGTCTGTTGCTCCCCTGAACCAGAGAGAACAAACTTTCTGAAACCATCTGGGGGACTTTGTGGTCGTAGCCAACAGGCTTCCTATTATACAATGTGTATATATTCTAAATGTTGAATATCAATACTGAACATGTATGCACTGCAATTCTTCTTATTATCGTCATTATTATTATTGACGTGTGTGCATTGGATCAGGGTCGGTTGCAGATGGAAGGAGGTCAGGTGTCTGTTGTGTGTTATTGTGGCATTTAATTAATTAATTAATTAATATACAGGCGCATGACCAGTATGTGCGGGTCTTTGTGGCAGCGGAGGGAAGGCTGTTGTCTTCAGAGAGAACGCAATCATCTTGACGAAACCAAACAAGACGACGACGATCTGAGACAATATTTCCCTTTGTGGTTGATTTGAATTCGCGAATGGAATATCAAATTTTGACTATGGTGCCGAAGGAAGCAGACAAGGTGGAAAAATGTATTTGCAAGCACTCAATATAATTGTGCGCTTCTCACCTTGGAGACGAGCGAGGGAGCGCAACGTGCGGCCCTCGTGTCAGCCTGTGATTTGGAGCACGGATCCTGCCGCGTGCTAATAATACCTGCGGTATATTCTCGCTCGGCATGTGGCTGCGTGAGAATTGCACTCGGGGGAAATGCCTGAGGTCAGAGCGTAAAGCCCTGAAGCGTCATGTGCCAGTGGGTTACTGTGCTAAGCTAATTAGAGCCGGTGAAGGAAGGACGTGCTGAGTTAGAGGCAGAGGTCAGAGGTAAACCTTGGCCGCCAGCCCCCAGAGTGAGAAACATGACGGCGGGGGCCACTGTGTCAGTGTGACACTCGGTCAGCGGGCTTTAGTCGGCAGCCTGTCGGTGCAGAGCGTGGCTGAGGTATTGGAACGCTTGAGGTCGCGTCGGCAGTTCATCTCAAATGCCCCGTGAACTGCGGAAAGAAACGCAACAGCCGACAATTGTGTGCTCTTCATTTAAAAAGGAGTTCACACTTTGACATTTCAAAGTAATATTTTTACTGAATCTGGTTTCATGTTTGAAACATCTGAGAGTTTAAAAAAAAAAACCTAAATCAATTCATTGTGGTGGGAAAAAAATACAATGTATTTGAATGAAGTTGTACAAAGAGTAACAGCGGCAACGAAATCAGTCTGAAATATACCGATCACGTGGCAATGGTCAAGAGTGTGTGTGTGTGTGTGTGTGTGTGTTTGTGCGTGTGTGTTTTACAGAGCACAGCTGTGCTTTGGACTTATCTCGCAAAGCTTCTTTACATCATGGCAGTCACACTGCATCGGTGCGCTCGCAAATGGGCCCGACTGTCTGCGGCCGCCGCCGCGTGTCTGGGTGTGCGAGTGTGTGATAAGTACGTTTAATGAGCACAGCACGTATGAATACGTGCATACTTGGATTTATTAGGGGGCAAAGGGGTCAGAGTGGTTCATTAGCCCGCTTTGCACTCTCAGACCACTTGACTGGCTGCCGAGCGGCTAAGTGGTCAAATCCACGGCGGATACTCACTGCGGTCCCGCGGGGAGTCACATCATAACGTCAGCCTGTGTTGCGTCTTTGCCGTGTGATTATGATTTAGGCTCTGTTTCGATGCGAGACTCGCAGCCAGTTCTAATGCAGTGCTGATGCTTCTCTGTATGAAGAATACAGATACATAATTGGTCACAATTAACCCGCTGCATTGCCCCCTGGGATTCGATCATTGAATGTATTGGTCACAAGTTCAAATATGTGGAACTGATCAACTGATCGAATCAAGGACAGGTTGGTAGCATGGAGATAAAATACAACACTTCAATAGCATATACAGAAAGTCCTAATCCAAAAAGATGACAATAATTTGACTTCTCTATGTAAGAATTATTTGCCTGAAAAATTGGTTTCAGTTAATCTAAAGGAATTATGTTTAAATGCTTGAATTCAACATATTTTTGGAGAAAGGAAGGGTCTGATGTCGTTTTTAATCTAAATTACCCACAGGATGTAATTTATCATTCGCTTCTCCATCCTACACTTGTTCATCAGAATGTTTTTTGGTCGCAGCCAGGATTGTAAAATTAGTCTTAGTTTGATCTATGCATTAAATTAATTGTTAACACTATTTACAGTGAATTATGTAAATCCGTTTAATTTGCACAAAAACATCAGCCTCTTCTGTGTCGCACAAGGACAAATGACCGTCCCTGCATCATCACTGTGAACATTAGTGCACCTTTTCATCCGCCATGTGACACCAGCGTAGGCCCGCGCTGCCGTCTTCAACACTTTGGCCCCATTTAATTATGTGAACTGAGCGAACGCTTATTTGAAAATCACTGAACTGTGTTAAGAAATTAAATTACCGTGATTTCCGTCTTTATCTTCTCCCATTCACCCATAAATCCGTAGTGTGCGGGGGCGATGGAGTACAAACAGGACAGGGACAGTGAATCACACCATTCGTGTTCACACCTACAATCATATTTTAGAGTCGAGGACTTTGGACTGTGGGAGGTAAGCAGGGCCCCTGCAAGGAAATCCACACAGGCACATGGAGAACATGCAGACACAAAGAAATGTAAAGTTTAAACTGTTTATAACCCAGCCTGAGGTATTGTATATATGATCAAACAAGACTGCCACAGGTCATTTTTCAAGCAGCGTATTACGACCTATGTGGTCATTTTAAAGACCGCAGACCCCTAACCCGAACCATAACCATAACCCTTACCTTTACAATGTCACCTACCACGCGATGGTAATTCAAATACAGCCCCACAATTCTCTGAGGTGAAAAAAAGGCATTTCACAGTCACAGGTAGAGTTGCTAATTAAGGAAAAGGAGGATTCGCTCATATTAGAGCGCATTGAAACACAGGCATCATAGTTTGTAATAGTTGGAGGACTTGTTACGCCAGGGAGATGAAACAAATACATTCGCTCACCTGATGTATGAGCGTCTTTTTAAGGGCCGTTATCAGAGTGTATCACCTCTGTACCATCCGAGCAGCTCTCCAAAGGAAATGACAAAGATTGTGCAGATTGTCATCAGTTAAAGGTGACATATTATGCCCATATTGGGCTTCATACTTTTAATTTGCGTTACCACTTGAAAATGTTTAAATGCTCTAATGTTCAGAAAAGTGATCTCACACCGCCCATTCCTGCAGCTCCCCTTTTCACCCTCTGTCTGAAAACACCTGGATTTCTTTTACCTCCTCCGAATGAACCCCAGTCTGCTCTGATTGGCCAGCTATCCCAGTCGGTTGTGATTCATACAGCGCTGCTATTTACAGCCCATTTTCCCATTACATTCATACACTGTCGGAGGAGCCATAAGATGCACTTTGGGCTTAAGTGTTTTTCCCCAAGGACACTTTGCCATGCGGACCGGAGGAAGCTGTGATCGAGCATCTGTCCTTCTGCTTAGTGGACAGCTGCCTCCTGATTCGCAGCCGTCCCTGTGTTGTTCACTAATGAACATGAAGAGCATCAGCAGCGAACCTTTTAGAAAAAGGTAGCTCAATTTTAGCAGATTAGTTATCAAATCCAATATTTTGTAAATTCACTTTTTGACTCATTCTTTCTGACCATGGACACAGTGCTTCTCGTAAGTGGTTTAACAATGACATCAATAATTTAGTTTTGAAAACTGAAATCTGAGAGAGATACGGGAAAACATATTCATCCACACTGAATGATGCGTTGCATTCAATAAGATAAGATAAGATATATCTTTATTCGTCCCACAATGGGGAAATTTGGGATATGTATTCAAAATACGTTTTTGTGTCGGTTTCACTCATATTCATGGTGACCTTGCAATGCATTAATTTCTGAGATTGTGGAGGACATTTCTGATGAAAATCCAGGGTTTATGTAATACACTTAGTGTGCATGCAGATGTCATCCACTGAGGGACTCACACATTTCTCCAATTTCTCTTCCACAGCAACATGTTTCCAGCCAACCTGGTCCAAGCTACATTTCAACAGGTGAGATGAAGCGATGAGGGCAAAGACGCACTGAAAGAAAAGGGAAAAGATGTTCAACCCACACGCCAAAAAAAATTAATTAGTCAAATTGAGGCTAAAGCAATACACCGGGGATTTGTGAAATTGGCTTGTTTGCTTCCTTGCTGAGATTAATACAAAGAGAGTTTGAGCAGTTTTTCATTAAAATGATGTTGGCATATAGGAAAGTAAATATGTGCCCTGTGCCATAGAAGCAGCTGCAGATGTTGGTATGAAGTGAGACATTGTGAGCGTCGTCAGCCCACTACTATAATGTGATTGCTGTAACGCCACTGAAACGTGCCCACGCGCGTCATTATCATGAGAGAATCTGCTACTTTGCCCATGTCCACTGCTGCTCCACTGTTGTGTTACTGTAATTATGCTAATGTGTGCTTTGTTTTTCCTTCTTTTTTGTCTTTCAGTATCGAACCCAGAGAGTCCCAGAACTCATCCCCAAACCCACGCTCGCCCAGCTCCTGGATGAGACCACCACGCGCCGGGTCTACATCTACGGCATCCAGGACGACAACGGCACAGACGTGCAGAACTTCTCCCTGGACCTCACGCCGCCGCCTGACGTCATCATGAAAACATCGCCTGGTACCAGCGAAGGCATGAATGTGCTGGGGATCGTCATTTTCTCGGCGACCATGGGTGAGTGGTCGGCCCCCTGGAGCTCGCACGCACACCTTCACGTGGGCAACACGTGCGACGCACACACGTGAGCCTGTATATTTACATGAGTGAAGTCTTGGCAGATGCATACCTTTGCATAATTCAATTATTGGTTTTCATTTTCTGAATGCAGTGTTGCAGGGATATGATTCATACATTCGTCAGTTCATGCATACATGAATGAAACACAGTGTACTGAAGCAGAGCCGTGCGTAATATTTTCATTTTGTTCAGTTCCTATATGCTTAATATGTTGTTGTTGTTGGTGGTTTGTTTGTTTGTTTTTTTCAATCCAGGAATAATGTTGGGAAGAATGGGACCCAATGGAAGTGCTTTGGTCAACTTTTGCCAGAGTTTGAATGAGGCAGTGTTGAAAATCGTCGCCATCGTCATCTGGTAAGAGCACCGAAGTAAAGTAACAAAATGTGTGAGCCGATAATTATAGCAAGGACCAAGTTGGATCAAGCATTAGGACGCTCTCATTTTCAGCCCAGTCCGCTGCTGGGCCCTGTGCATGGCAAGTTGGTCCGCTGGTCTGTCTGTTCATTTCGTTCCCCAGGTCCCAGACTCACTCGGATGGATCACTCAGAAATGATCAGCATCCAGTGTTAGCCTTTATCTGATGCTGTTAGCATGGCTGTAAAACCTTACTTACCTTTGTTATGTACAGTAACAAAATGTGTAATGGTCAAAGCTTTGGCTGAAAACCACATTCGTACGATTTCTTCCTCTTTTTTTTCTAACACACTTGGAAAATGTTAGACTTGTGTACAGTTTCATAGAGTTTCAATCCTGAATGCATCATAACTGACAACTGCAAACATGAAGACAAATAGCTCTTTGAGAAAAAGCATATCTTGTGTCTGATAACCACCAACAAGTGCTCTACCTTCATTCCCTCCTCTCTTCTCTCCCTCCCAGGTATTTCCCCTTTGGCATTGTCTTCCTGGTTGCTGGGAAGATCTTGGAGATGGACGACCCCTCAGCCATGGGGAAGAAGCTGGGCTTTTACGCCATCACCGTGGTGATGGGCCTGGTGTTGCACGGCCTTTTCATCCTCCCGGCCATGTACTTCTTCATCACGAAGAAGAGCCCCATCGTTTACATCAGGGGCATTTTGCAGGCCCTACTCATCTCCTTGGCAACCTCATCCAGGTACCCCTAAAAGATTTGACTTTTCACAGTTATAAAAAATCTGCATTGGATTTATATTTATATTCACTTGCAAATCTGGGGACTGCGAATCTGAAAAACAACAAAACAAGAAGTGCGCTCCCAGAGACAAAATGGCCACTTGGAAAGATGTACATTTTTCGATTTGTGTCCCTGTTGCCCAATTGAGAGCACATCTTTGATCGCATAATCTCTAGTAGCTCTAGTAGGAGGCATTTGTTTGTGGACTGTTCCGATTGTCATTATCTTCTCCCGCTGCAGCTCTGCTACTCTGCCTATCACCTTCAAGTGCCTCCTCGAGAACAATCACATCGACAGACGCATCATTCGCTTCGTGCTGCCTGTCGGCGCCACAATCAACATGGACGGCACCGCACTCTACGAGGCTGTGGCCGCCATCTTCATCGCCCAAGTGAATAACTATGAGCTTGACTTTGGACAGATCATCACAATCAGGTAAGGGCAGCTATGAGGATGGACGTGAATAAACTCAAAACATCAACTATATTTAATGAAATGTTCGAAAAATGTCAGCAGGTTGATGGAGGTTTAAAAAAAAAAGGTGCCGGAATAACTTACATGACCTTGCAACTGAAAACTTGATAAGTGAGTTTTACAGATGCTGATGGGTTGATATGGTTATCTTTGGACCAACCCAGTCCTTCGTTTCCTCCTGTTTCTAGTCTTTGTGCTAAGCTAAGCTAACAGGCGGTTGGCTGTGTCTTCTTGCAGATAAAAATTATACAATAAAAAAAGTAAAATTCGATTACACTTTTGAAATAATTCACACTTAAATACAATAATCTACTTTTTGAAAGTTTTGTTTATGCCCCCTGTTTATCCTGTTCAATGGTCTGAATGGTAGCACATACTAAACTTAACTTTCCAAAAGCTTAATTAGGGCACATTGTTGCATATTCATTAATTGACCATAAAACACCGTCACAGTTTGTCAAGTTAAACCTCAAATTCCGATTGAAACAATATTACACGAACGGCGGACTTCGGCGTGATTATTGTCACGACAGTGATAATGATGATAATGATGAGGTCAAGCACACCCTCGGGTGTAATAGTTGGTCAGCACTACTTATCGTATAATTCATATTATTGCTCATCATGTGCCACATTGTACCCGTGTGTCTATTTTCAGAGAACGAAAGAGACTTTATTTGTGGATGTGTGGCTCAGTATGTACAAATGTGTTCAGTGACGGCCTAAAAGGGATTCACAAATATATTTTATACTAATATTAATGGTTGCATCTGTTGAAATGCGTAGGTGATCTATTATTTATGAATCCTCCAGCAAATACTCTTGAGAGAACTCCATGTTGTCACAAGTAGAACCCTAGGCTTCATGTTTAACAGACAGACGTGTGTGTGCGTGTGTGAGAGAGAGTGTGAGAGAGGTCAATTGTCTCATGTAATTCTTGGGAAGACAGTGAATAAATGAAACTTTGTAATGATTTTAATATAAATATATATACAGCTTTTAGGTTTTTATCTGAGTAGCTGTAGCAGTTGTTGCAAATGAGGACAGATCTTCTTAAAGTGTGACAATATAAGCAAATTTCATCTGGGTCAAAAAATGATGCAGGCCTACTTTGGTGATTTGAGTGCGACATGTGAATTAATCTAACATCACACATTTGGTTTAATTCTGAATTAATAAAAAAAAAAGTATTATGGGATTTAAGTCAATACACATAAATGTAAATGTCACACAGATTACGCCTCATATGAGCTTCTTAGTCTGATCTGATTTCTGCTAAATCAGTCTGGACGCCCCGGGCACACAGACAGACTGAGGGACCAACAAAAGAAACACCAACCCCCCCTCCCACCAAAAATCCCTACCCTACAACTTTCAACCCCAGGTAAACAAGTCCACCTATCAGGGGCCAGAAAAAAGTCCCATCCCTGCACTAATTTGATGACATTTCCCATCATGATAACATTAGGGCAGACGTCTCCTCGTGGCTCCTCTCTGTGCCCGTTCCCTCGTAATCCCTTGGCGGTAAGACCCATATGACCTGCATTACTCATCTCCCTTGTCACGGCAGAATTATAATATTTTTTTCCCCTCTCTGCATCCTGTTCCCATGCCGTTTGGCTGCTGACCATGGAGCTGCTCCATCTGCATGCTCAGCCCGGACCCAACTTGCCCTCTCATCCACCATCCCCGCAAGCGGCCACTGAAATATTTGTAACATGGCCACAAGAAAACCGTGTATTTCACTGAAACAACCGGGATGATAATTAGATATCTATGCAGACTGCAATTGGCAGGATAGGCAGGGCTGTGGCTTCATTGTTCCCTGGAATGGATGTTCAATCCTCGGTTCTTCTGAACCCAAGTTGTTCAGAAAGAAAAAAGAAAAAGAAAAACAACTATGCCAAATCAAAAGCACATGATACACAACAGCAATGAAGCCTATAAAAAGCTTCTTTTTTTTTTTCCATAACTGCCCCTTCACTTATCCCCATACCTCAACTGTCTGTCGTAGCAATCCTAAGTAGTCAGGGTAGGCCTGTCAATCTTTGGATCTATAAACATAAAACAGTGTCTGTGCGGCTGTATTTGAGGGTGGGGTATCCTTTTTTCTAAAACCAGATATATTCAAGAAGAAACGTGTCAGGGATGAATTCAACAGTGTTTTCGTCTGCTCTAACATAAGCTCTCCGAGCTACGGTGGTAGGCAGTGGGCTCGGTGTCGTTCAATAGGGGGAATATCAGAAGATCAGTCTGTTGCCTGACAATATAGGTGACACAAATGACAAAGTGCTTCATCTTTTGGCACATCAGCACCACACAATTATCAGTTTTGAGTTTGGAAAGATTATGCAAGACACTATGTCCATACTGTAGAAAGAACGATTTGGAGGAAATTGGCTCTTTTGTGGAGGAGGAAATGGCTAGTAATGGGATTTTTTCTTTTTCTTATGAAATTACAGCTTGAATTCTTGTAGTATTCTGTCTTTTTCTTGAAATATTTTTACTTTTTCCTCATTAGATTACATCTTTATTCTTGTGATATTGTGTTTTTTCCTCGCAATATCACCAATTGCTTCTTCTCAAGAACGACTTGTAACATTAAAACCCTGCTCTCGAAATTCTGTCTTCAATATGGCCCCAGTACGCCGTCATTGAAAAATACAGCTTTTTCCAAGTCTCTAACTTTAAAGTAAATCAGCCGGAAACGTATCACTTTTTACTGGCAAGAAATGTGGAGCTTGCCTCTTCTTTACTCATCAAAGTCCCATGTGCCATGTGCACTTGTAGGAAGCTCGACAGACTGTCAGTGTTATTAACGAAAGGTCAATAACTAACTGTGTGTGCTGCGGTTTCCCTCATTGTCATAAAAGAGAAAAACACTCTGCTCTTCAACCCTTTATCCCAGCATCACTGCCACCGCTGCCAGTATAGGTGCTGCAGGAATCCCACAGGCTGGACTCGTGACCATGGTGATCGTGCTGACCTCCGTGGGGCTGCCCACCGATGACATCACTCTCATCATCGCTGTTGATTGGGCTTTGTGAGTGAGGACGAGTCATTCCAGCATGAATAGCAGATCACACTGTCTTCAGGATATGAGTATGACATTAAGCTGTCGTCTAGTAATGTTTAATTGGAAGTTACATGGTATATGGTTATATGGTATATATACTGTTGTTAAAAATATTCATAGAAATGGCACCAGGCTCCAAGCCTTTGCATCGCACAAACCTGAATGAAACCGTCATTAACACACTGAATGACTTTTGTCTTCATGATCCAGGGATCGATTCAGGACCATGGTCAACGTGATGGGCGACGCCCTGGCCACGGGCATCATGGCTCATATCTGCAGGAAGGATTTTGTCAAAGAGGGGGAGCAGGTGAGAGCAACAAGGGCCAAATCATCAGTCCGCCAATCATTTTTAGAATTCGCAATTTCGTGGTTTATGGTCTTCTTAAGCTCATCTCGACACAAACACTCATCTTCATTTGACAGAGACAGACAGAGAAGTGCATTACGGATGAAAATTGTTTGAGTTTAAACTACAGTATATTCCTCTTTTGCACAGTATGTGAAGGATCAGTTCAGTAGAATCTTCAGCAAATTTAAACCACGAATTTGGCATTTTATTTACTTTCTTGCCAGGTTTGAAATCTGTTTAATTTGTCACTAGTTTTGTGGCGCTCATGAGGATATTTAGTAAAGTTGCACACTTTTGTCATCTCTCTTCATCGCATCCACCAGGTGCCTCTGATCTGCGAGACTAAGCCCATGATAAGCATCCAGCAGATGATGACGTACCAGAACCAGAAGAACGGCTGCTACCAGCCGCCGCCGCCGGGCAGCAAACACGACCGCCTCTCCCCGGACGTGGCCCGCCTGATGCGGCTCGAGGAGGGGATTCGGCCGGCCGAGAAGAAGAAGCACGGCCACTCTTCGCATCACAAGCGAGAGCACAGGGACAAGGACCACTGTTCAGTCGATATGAACGGGCTGGAGACTAACGTATAAGAGCGGCTGCCCTCCCGACAGTCACTGGCAAAGCCGCAGCCGAAGGACCGGGCAGGAGAGGAAAGACGTATCTAAGAACTGAGGGGACGAGGCCCCCATGCTTCTCTCCTCTGAGAGGGAGAGCGGCCGAGAGCGGAGGAGGGATGCAGGAAATGCAGGGTGGAAAAAAACTATTGTTTGTGAGTGTACATATTAATCAGATGCGTCTTTTGACACCAGCAGTGACAGTGCGCCGCTCCGGCTGACAAACAATTTAAACCACGAGAACTCACCGAGATCACCCCAGATCTGAGCGAACAAGGAGAACGCAATAGCTAGTGACGGATACAATTAAAAGCAACCTATCCCCCGTGGACTGTGGACAGACCAACAATCACAAAACTGTCACTCATATCTCTTTTGGTATATTTTTAGCATGTCATTGTTTTGTTTTTTTATCACTATTATTTGTAATCGTGTTCTCTAAAATCAAACTCGATTCACCGGCTCAATGAAGCGCACAACAGAGAGACAAAATGTGACTAAGCAAGATTATTGAAGTGCAACAAGAAACCATTTTTTTCGAACACACCTATGCAATAGCTTGGTTCACATATATATTTTAAGGGGAAGACATGGGAGACTTTCCCACCCTTCCTCACACTTGTCTTCACTGCCTTGTTGCCCTGCATCCAAGCGGGCCGGCTCCATCCAAGTCAAAGCGTGAGTGGCTAAAATAAGGGCTCAGGTTAAGTCTCCAAGCCAAATTGGCCACTCTAATAGCCTTAGTGAATGCTTTCAAAGATTTAAGTACACTTAAAAATATTTCCCCGCTCCACATTTGTCAATCCAAAACCACAAATAAAACGACCTCTGACTTCAAAGGTCGCTCTGCAGGTTTAAAGAAAAGAATCCGAGAAGGAGAATCGGGGGCCAGCCTTGCATCAAGATTGGGTTGCGTCAGAGAAACACCAATCACCAAGACAACCTTTAGGAACACGGTACAAAAGGCACAATTGCCAACTCACTGATCAAACCATCCTCAGAGGCCGACAGTAACGATAGTGTCCACATTGATGAAGTAGATAATAGAAGGCTTAACCTGTATTGAGGTCAAAGGTACATGAATAATGCCTGAGCATATACAAGTTGAGTGAAGGGACACAGGATATATTTTTCTATCTGTTTCCTTGAAGGTCAACAGTACACACACGTCTTATCCCCTCAACCTTGTTTACTCCTATAAACATCACCTTGATGCAGTTGGCATGCTGTCCGCTACAAACGTATTCATTTAAAATACCTTGAGAAGATACAGATGTCAGCCATAATCAAAATATACCAATATCAGTTGAAACTGAAAACGTGTGTGGTGACGGCAGAGGAGTGGGATGTCGGATGCATTAACTCTTCATCACACTTAATTCCTTTTGATTTGATTTTGAATTTCGGAAGTTCAATTTTAATTTGCGCAGCGCAACGTCACAGCATTTATCAGAAGTCTGTCCTTGTGTTGAGGTAGTGTTCCTGAACGTACAGTAGCCGTGCACATAAAGATCTAAGTCAATTTGTGGATTCCATCAAAATAAATTTTAAATAAATTTGTCACCCACAGGACACACGTGTATAAATTATAAAGTTGGCTATAAGTAAAGAATCCCAAATCAGCACATTATATAATTATTATCACATTAGCATTACCACGTATGTAATCATAATTAACCCTAAACCCCAAAATAAATTCAACTTCTTGCTTCTAGTGTGTCCAGCTCTGTGCGCTGACTTGTTTACTTACTATATGTCTGCATGAAAGATGCCACTCCACCACACAGCGTCAGTCATTTTCTCACTGTCAATCTCATAGATGCAGGACATATTTTTTCTGAAAAAGACAGATTGCGAATTTTGATGTATGCATAGGACTGATCCACAGAACCAGTGTCAAAGACAGGCCTTTGCAGAATTGATGGCTGTAAATATAAATGATTTTTATGTGTTACTCTGAGCCGAGGTTCCCTGTTCGAGCGCAGGCTGAGCTTCTCAAGTTGATTTGAGGATAATCAAGACTGAAAATCCGCACTTAACAACACACCTCTTCATCTCATCCCACCCTTCACACCGCGCTTGTTGCTGTAGATCCCATTAGCCCAGCACAAATGGTCGGTGAGCAGGGCAGGCAGCCACGCAGCCTGTGCAGCCCACTGGATATTTACCATTTGGCCAGCTGGCCGCCTGGCAGAGGGACGGGGTGGGGGGTGGGGTGGGGTTACGATAGAAGCAATTAGGAGGGCAGGCTGGATCTGGCAGAAGGGTGCCCAGTGGTGGGCGGAGTGGGGGAGGCCAGCGGGGAGAGTTCTGGGGATCAAGTCGGTAATAAATGGACAAATGGAGGGAAAATGGAGAAAGAGGGAAGTAGGGCATGGAGGGCGGGAAAAAAAAAAGCAACAGAGAAAACTGAAATGGCCTTGTTTAAATTCCCACCAGTAAAACTAGAAAACAGTGCTGTAGTTACGAGCCTGATTCTGTAGCAGTGTTGCTGATGTGCACTATTTTCCTTAAAATTGGATTTTTGGATGAGATTGATCCAAACAAAAATCTGCCTCAACTGAACAACTGCCTCCAACACAAGTGGATTCATACAAGTTCTAACTTTTATCAGGCTACTTCCACCATAGACTTATAAGGAAAAAATAAAAATATGACAGTAAACCGTTAATTATTATTGGCTCAAATGTTTTCTTAATGATTTTAAGATCTCACACTATAAAAACCTTTTGTCGAGTTAAACCTCTTTACTCACGTGGAGCGATATGTGGAATGTGAAATGATGAAACACAACGATGGTAAATAGTAATTATAATTATTTATATTATTGACCAGGACAACCTTAAGGGGAAAAAACCCTGAAGAATCAATGTTATTTTGAAGGATCTACTATAAAAAAAAAAGTATAATTAATTTACAGCTGTACACAGTAGAAAAATTATCTACCAAAATGGTTGAAGCCAAAAATGGCTTTAAGCCACAGGTTTGATTTTTATAGACAGAGGCACATTTTAACAATCACACATTGAAGCTACTATTTTTCTTAAAACGGTCATTGACGTTGCATAAAAGTAGTTCATATGATTCATATCAGATGAAAAAAAACTGGGCCTAGATTCAACAATGCGTATGTGTGTATTAGCCATTCTGTTCATTCACTCATTCTCTATGTACTATGCACTGATGTCAAAATAGAAGCTGAAATTGAAACGGAGCACAGGAAAATATATTTTGCAAGCACAAAATTATATTTTGGAGAGAAATGATATGCAATATGATAAGAGCAAATAAAAATCTATTCTGTGTTGAATAAATTTATTTGCATGTTTACCATTATCCTTATTAGTGTGCAATAATTACCCCCCTCTTATGCAGTGTCATTCATGTACACTCACACAAACTCTGGCTCTCTGTGTGCGCTCAAGTTTGCCTGCACGCTCGCAAAAATATATCTGCCTGGGCTCCAATTATCAAGTTGCTCACTCAGGAAATAGATATAACGCCATAAAACTAATGCCAAGTTCAGATGAAACGACATTCAAAGTTGTCTGACCTCCGTGCAGATCACCCTTCATGACTTGCTGTCTTGTGATCAGGAGACTTGCAATCGTCGTGAGTTCATTGACTGGAGGCGGGGGTCACACACTACGTCATCATTCACCAGGGATAACCCCTGACTATGCCGTAGTAGCCTAACGCCCGGATTGGCTGCAGCGGTTGCGGTTTCGTCCATAGCTATTTAGCTTTCGAGAAATCTAGTAAAAGGCGGCAGCTTGTTGGTAACCTCTCGAATCATGTCTTTGAAGAGCTCAAGCATAGCGATCGGCGACTGACGAACAAACGTTGATTTGGCTTTGTTCTGGGCCTTTCGTCTGCGGGTTCCAAAATTTGTCGGCCAGGGGAAAAAAATTGGGCTAAATATTTAGTATTTCAAACGAGGTATTAAACAAAAAGAAACAAAAAACTAAAATCAAGCACATTGTAAGGGTATGATGTGAGTTTGCTGGTCAGCAAAATTACAAGTTTCAATAGGAGGAATCAAGAATGAATATGGCTATATCTCGGGGCCTCACAGCTTGGCCTGGCCTGGTGAAACCTGGAGGCTCTGCAGCTTCATAGCCATGCCGATGTTTCCAGTGATCTTCAGCTTCCCCTGCATGAATGCCTGATGAGAAAGGAAGTGAGAGGGAAATGATTTCAATGTTTTAATTTAACATCAAAAATTGCACAATTAACACTTACTGTCACTGAAAGGTGCATATCTGACAGTACACAAGGCTACGCCAAGATACCCGATTATATCCAATGTAAATTGTAAAAAAAAAAAAGAAAGAAGAAGTTAAGCCCTACATGAGTTTTCTTGTTTCAAACGCACTTCAGTCTGGGAGCTGTGTGCAGAAGTTCTCCCCATAAAAGGAAAAAATGGTTGGATATGGTCAGATAGACCAGCATGAGTCAAACTAATGCACAAAAATAGACAGACAGATATTTCTCCAAGCCTACAGTGGATATCAAGATATCAAGGAAATGCAAGAGGAAATGCAAGAACTGAAAAAAACAACTCTTAAATCCATCTACTGATGAAAGCAGTCACAAACTGTAGTTTGTTTACAGTATAGCCTATATTTATACAACAGCATTTTGTAACCATGGTAACATGTACAATATGTGCCTCAACAAGTGAGTCCAGGGACTTATCAGAAACAGAAGTGAAATTCAAACAGCAGTGTGTTGAGCTTGTGTCCTCTTCGATGTATCTGAGCTTGTTCCCCAACAGAAAGTTTGTGGAATATAATTTTAAAAAACTAAGCAACAATCCTCCTATAATATTATGGAAAAATTCCTATATCTATATTTTTCTGTCCATCACTATTTATGGAGTCCAACTGCGGTCTGGACTAATAGTTCTCATAATGCTCATGTGCTTGTTAACACCAGAATGAATGAATAAAGCCATGAGGCGCAGTAATGTGCATGTGACTTGCAATCAGTAACCAAAACGTGATTTTCCCAGTCAGTGATTATATGACTGAATGTTTACAGCTGATAACGTGGAACACAAACCCCACCAGAACTAGAAGGAAATAATATACTGCCTCTTTTTTTCCCTCCATGAACACAGCGAAAAGAAACAAACGTGAAAGTGACCTGGACGTAATTTAGGATGAAATCAATTTCCACTAATGTCATAGAAAACTAAAATATTTTTCCTATTTAATCATGTACATACCGTTTGTGGGTTCAGCTTTCCTGTCATCAAATCCAGAAGTTCTTTGTCACCAATCAACAAGGTGCAGTCTGCCTTTTTTTCTAAGAAAATGAAGGAAGAACTTCTTTATCATGGCCAATAACCATTAAATATATAAACATTTTTAGAACTAAAAATTCCAAGATAAGCACAAGAAAATTCATATTTACTGTTACTGGTGCACACACAACATGTCATCCATTAGCTCAAAAGGAGAAAGAATCAATACGGAAAATGTCAACATTATTACAAAGCTGAAAAGAGAAGTATTTCACTTGGCATTTGATTAAACGTTCCATTAGCGCAAAGACGCATACAGAGCACACAGAGTCAAATGTGCTCTTTCACCAAGGCAACAATTCAGAAAGCTTTATGACTCATGTTTCCAATATCCTGACTAAGAATCCACAGCTGCGGCTTTTAAGGTCAAAATGTCTGATTGTGGCCAACAGCTTTTTAAAAGTATTGTGGGCGACTGCTCCTCCGGAGATAGATCAGGTTGTCCTCCAACCAGAAGGTCAGACTACCCAGCCCAGAATACACAGAACCCTGAACGGCCACTGATGGCTGTTCTCTCATTGTGTAGATGACGTGTGAAAAAAGCACAGCGTACAGATGCACCGTATAAACGCGTGAGTGAATGGTTGAGTGTAATTGGTGCAAAGTGCTTTCAGTCGTCGTTTAAACTAGAAAAAGTGCACAATTAATGTGCTCCATTAATCATACTTTAACACAAGACTCTTGGAAATTAATAAAGCAGCCATTAACCATTTTGTATGTTGAGAAATAGTGGTGTGAGTGATGACGTCGAGAACAGAGAACGAAGTCACGCTGCTGCTAAACCAGAAACACTGTAGACTGTCTGTATGTTAAGAAATACGACACATCAGCTCCCAAAAAGTTAAAGCCAAAACATCCAGCAGCAACCATGTACGGGATATTTAACATTATTTTGGACAATGTGAGGAAGAAGAGATGTCGTCCGTCTTTGAGTCTATGACCACACACGGTGCACATTCACAAAGAAGTCCGAAAATGACGTCATGCACAGTAAGCATCATATGGTATAAATTAAGTTATGATGGCGTCATTACGAAACGTCATCAGTTAGGTGAGCCCTCAAGTGCACCCTGAACAACGGCGGGAAATTGAGGGCCAGTAAAGAGACAGACAGGGCTGGTGAAAACTGTTTGCTGTCCAATGAGGCCCTCCAGGATTTGCCACGATATGCCCGACACTCCAGTGTTCTCACCACAATCCTCCTGGAAGTGTCTGGCACGCAGGACAGACCAAGAGACGTACTGTCCAGCTCAGTTAGCAGTTCATCAACTCATCACTCCAAAAAAGGTTTTTATTCTGTTTCTGTCCTCTAATATGTCTGACATTGACTATAGGGACTTCGTATCTGAGCACATTTTGTCACTATAGAGGTGTTTTCACATTCCTCTCCTGGAGGGGCAGATTTCTGTTTGACTTCTCTGCTATTTGAAATTCAAGCGAATCCTGGGCAAACTTCCAGTGCACGCAGAGGCAGCGCATCCACGAGAGGACGGCAGTTGTGTCAGCAGACAGTTAGCGTTAGCAGCTCGTGAAAGTCTTGCTGCGCACTTTCTTCAATCCGTCAACCTAGCGCGAGCAGCTCTGGTGGGCGGGGCCTGTGTTATTTGCATATCATGAATATTCATAGTCTCAGAATTCCTCAATGAGGGAGAGAGAGTGGATGGCTTCCATCCCCATTTCAGAGGGTCTTTTTTACTTTTTTTGGGGTAAACAATGAAAAATAAAAAATAAAATATTAGACATAGCAGATCATTTTTATATACTTTAAAAAGTGACTGGAGGGGATCTTTAACTGTCATTTGCTGACATCAAATTTGAAGAGAGAACTCAAGTTTACATGTTTTCTGTTGCCGTAATTAATTTACTGTGTTTTTTTCTTCTTTTCATGACCAGAAGGATAGTGAAATCTGCTTCTTTCTCTCATCGACGTACTGAATATTGACACGTTCACCTTCTAGAGCAGTTCCTCTTTTGCCACTGGTCAAATTACATAATATTTCATGCAGAAAAGATGGAGGTACCGGAGAAAAAAAAGGGCATACATGCCCTTATTCTATACGAATATTCATCTTTGGCTTGTTAACTGTATGATTACATTTTACATAGCCTACGTTCTACATCTACACACAGTTCATACAGCCTTGCTCCTCCTCCTCCCCCCAAACACACACATCTACATTCATCTCATACACGGACTCTCTGGAATCCGATGTAGTTGTAGTGACAGAACTTAACGCCCAGAAATCTTTATGCTGTGGCATGCTAGAATAAGGCGCAACATTATGACCAGCTGTACTCAGGCTTAAACTAAGCACATTATCATTCTGCACAGAGACGCTGAAATATCCAAGTGAAGTAACAATAAGAAAAAGACATTTGAGTGGAGAGGGATGTTCATGTATCAAATGGATGAAATAGATTGTGCTTTTAAAGGACTTATTGTGTAGTTTAGTTAGCTTTGTGTTTTTATTTTACTGTGCAACAGCAATAATCTGTCTTTAAATCAACCAGAGAAGCCAAATTTAACGTTTTTGTGATAAAGACCGTGTTGAGAAATTCGTTACTACACAATGGCCCATTTCAGACATGAACTCTGGAATGTGTCCAGAAAATTGGATGCGGGCATTTTCCATTTAAAGATCCCGTGAATTGTCCGCAGACATTCCTGCTGCTGTAGTCACACATGGGCAGGAAAAGTTCCGGAATATGTCCCCAAGAAAAATTGCGGACAGTTGCATTCTTACATACAGCGCCCTCCGGAGAAGTTCAGGAAAATGTCTGGACTCCGGTGCATATCTGAAAGCAGCTAATGTGATTCACATACGAATAGTTCACTACAACTGCGGCTGTCCAATGCAAAACCATACAGACAAAGCAGCCTCTTAAAATCTGACCCCATAACAATTACATCTCCTCCTTTCAATTGTTCATACTGCTGCTAAGATGTGTATGGAGATGGAGTGAGAGAAGTCTTACTGTGAGAATGTGATGTTTTATCAGCTTTTTCAGGCTGGCTGACAGAATTCTCAGCGCATTTTAAAAGCTGAATTTCTGAGAATCTCGTGAGTTCGTTCCGTGGATTGACAGAACAAAAATAATTCACTCATAAGTAGGAGAATAATGGTCCAGGATGAAAATACATTTTGAAATGACGTTTCCAATCCAACTGCTGCAACAAACTCTGTTCAGTTGCCTTACCTAGGTCGTTGGTGACGGAACCTTTGCCACTTTTCACATCCACCACCCAAGTCGCCTCCTTCCCGTCTGGTCCATCCTTCACTTTAAATGCAAACACGCCACCAACTTTCTTGACAAGCTGCTCTCCTTTCTGCGGGGAGTCAAGGAGACTTTTGAGTTCCATGAAAAACCCCTTGACATATAATGGCTTATATATAATTCCTGTACCATGTTGCTACTGTGCAAGTTGCAAGAGCGGATGTTTCTCAGAGCCAGCTAGTACAGTATGCCCCCCACAATTAGTCACTTAGACAGGTTTCTGAAGACTATTGTATAAAAACATCCAATTACAGCGAACATGTAATTTCATGTTTCAGATTACAGCTTCCATGTTATATTTGTTGAGAAGTGCTCATAAAAACTTTTTTTCTAAATTTTTGTGGTTTTATTGTAACTGTAATGTTTATAAAATAATGCACAAGATGATCATGGTACATGGTCCTGAAGCTGCAGTGCTGAGACCATTCAGCTGATGTGATGCTGTATGTTGCTTTGGTGGACAAAAGCAGCTAAAGATCATAAACTTTGGTGGAAATAGTTAAATATAAGAGTAGTGACATTTGCCCAGTTGACTTAAAAGTAAGAAAGGTGAGCAAAGCAAATCAAAGACACTGAGGCATTTGGTTAGATGTAAAGCTACGATTTTGATAAAATGTAAAAGAGGAGCTACATTAATGAGGGTAATGTTTATTGGTAACGCGGGTTATACCTCATGTAAATGTTTTTCGATCTCTTTGAAGACGGGGTAGGCCTTGAAACTCTGCAGACCGAGGTCTGTGCTGGTTGGAATTGCTCTTATCGGGTGCCTGCGGGGAACGAAAAAAAACAGATACAAAGTACACACTGTGTGAAAAAGGGACAGTAGCTAGCTGAGGTTTCATCGGCTTTCAATTACGTGTGAAGCTCTCAAGCTCTTCAGAAAGAAAAAAAAGGAGAAGAGGTTGAAGTGGTGTACTGCATCTACAGCACAAAGTAAAATAATGAGAGGAACAGGAACAGCGTAGGACGCAATGCGGTGGCACAGAATTTCTCTTTTCTCTTTAGTTTAACATCCCCTTCAAAGACTGGTAAACCCTATTTAGCTGCAGAAGGACAAACTGCAATACAGTGGTCATTCGATATTTCTTCTGGTGTATTAGCTGCCAACGACATGCTCACCTGGCCTCGTGTGGGAATCCCATCCTGTAAAGAGCGACGACCACAGCTCCTCCCAAGCCAATGTTGTGCTGCAAAGCCACCTTTGCCCCGGGCACCTGCCTCCTGTCCGCCTGCCCTCGGAGCTGCCAGCACAGCTCTGCACACTGGGCCAGACCTGAAGGGAGCGGGGGGGACAGAGGGTGAGGGTGACGTGAGTCATCGTGGGGGATGTGCTGTGAGGAGCAGGACTTAAGTTCAATTTAATGCTGATGAAGCTGCATGATGCCTCGTCATTGTCACACACACTGGATTCACTGAAGTAGAATTAAAGTGCTCCCATAATCTCTACAGTATTGGAAGGTCTTGAGCTAACTCGATAGAATGTACGTTGTGATAAAATCTAATCATAGTGAATTGTCTGCAGAAGCTTGGCTGTTTTTTATTGGGCTCTACTTTTTAAGGTCCTGATTTATTATGTGGTTTAATTCAGACCCTGAAATGCAGTTCTGGGGTGATCTATATTTTCCTGAAAGGTTTTCCAAATGTACAACAGAAAGTTTCTCTGTTTTTACATCTCTTAAAACATACAGTTGTTTTGATAGAAGTAAAACCCATATTAGTGAATGTATTTATCGTTTGCCAATTTAGAGAACTTGTCAGTGCACGGTTAATTTACATACCCAGGGCAACAATGGCCTTTGTGTGGACGTGTGACTACCTGATGAATGCAAGTACAATGCTGACTGTTATTTCTATTCTTTTAACCCTGAGGGAACTATTTGTGTTCTTAGCAGCTACTTGCTAACTCCGTCTGCTGTTTGGGCAGGACAGGGAACCTGGAAGTGGAACTTGAACATTTTATCACAGAGCTAAAAAAAAGTCCTATAACACACCACCTGGTGCTACTTGGACACATCCTCAATGATGAAAAGGGAAAGAACTACTTGGATAGGACAGCAACGTCACACAACGCAGATGCTCCAGATGAATGACGATTTTTTTTTCATTTTAGTATCTGTGTCTTTTTAATGGGTTCATTTAAAGGAATTTACAGTTTCGAGACATATTGATGTTTGTTTTTAATATCACTAATATGGCAGATGGACAGCATTTGTGTTGTGCTTCTCTAGCACTCAAAGCATCGTCACACTCACCCATTGATGCACACGTTAACACAGCACTTCTATATATAGCGCTTCTCTACTCATACCATTCATCAAGTAACATTCATTGCATTGTCGCCTCAGGACTCTTTGACACAAGGGCTGGAGTAATCAGTGATCACACCGCTGATCAGCTAATTAGTGGACGACCTACTCCGCTTCCTGAGCCACCGCGATGACATACTGTTGACTGCTGTAAAAATTTGCCCATGTGATTGAAACTCATACCTCACTCGAGAACAATACGGTTAATCTAATCCTATTCATTCTTAGTTCTGTGTGAGCGATTGTTTGACCCCGAGAAAGACAGATGTGTCGTCAACACACGTTGGTCTCCTTTTTAATGAGGTAGGAGAAAAATAAAGGCTTTTTAACATTTTAATCCATTCCCTTCGATGTGGACACAGATTTCTTATTTACAAGTGTCTTGGCAAAAGGTTTATGTCTTTGTTGCTTTCATTTCAAAATATCTACAAAGAGGCTGCAATGAACAGAAGAGAACATTTTACCTGAGAGAGACTTTTGGGCCACATTTTGAGTTGCAGGTAAAACCTCTTCTGTCTTATAAAACTAATATTTTAAATGTCAACCCAAGTGTGGTTTCAGTCCCTTGATTTGTCCGACCCACCAGGTTCAGACACTGTAGCATTCACCCACGAGGTGATAAACTGACTCCTGCACTGACAACTCGCTGCCTAATCTCGCCAGGGGTCAGCTCCAGCATTAGCGTTATAGCTGTAAGCATTTCTCCCCATCTGCTTAATGAGCTTGTGCATTTCTCCATTATCCCAATAAGCTAAAGGACTTAGCGCTAAAGACCTTGTCATGGTGCTTCTTTACCATTCTGCAGTACTCTCCTAATCTTCTCCACTGGGACTTGTTTGTGTGATGGCAATTTGGTCTAAACGCCAACTGAACGGTTTACTGTGGAGTTCTCCAGGTAATTCATCAAAAATAAAGAGCCACTAGGAATCACCTCACAAAGGATTTATACACAGGAAACAGGCCTCTAGGTAATTCTTCTAAATTGAGAACAATGCAAATGCTCTCTCAGGGCTACAGAGGTTGAGGTCAAGGACAAAGGAACGTTGTAATTCATCAAAGGTGTCAAGCCGCGCATCAGTGATACATATCATGTCAAAAACCTAAAGATCACATCCTCGCGACGTCCGGCGAGGGGAGTCGAGCCTAGGGGTCAATATCGCTGCTCATAGTCGTCCCGAGGGGATAGGTTTAAGCTTTACGAGCAACACTGTGGCTCAGACGGAGCTTAGCCGACTGGGGAACTTGCACACTTAGAGAGTGACCGAGGAGCCGGAGGGAGTATGGATGATGTGGTGTAGGATAATCCTTGCAAAAATAATGAGGTAGAGGGATTGAAAGTTGCGATTGTTTTGAGTGAAGACAGGACAGAAGACAAGAGAGAGAGAAATAAACACGATGAGTAAAATGATGACATTGTTTCACCTAGTAATCCCTCACTGAGTGTTTATGCTTGATCAACACACACACCTGTGACCACAAATTTGAAAAACGGTACATGTTTGACAACTGGAAGAAGATGACGGCCGCTATTGCAGAGGCAGGGTAAGCCAGCTGCACTGGTTTGCTCAGTCTCTCCCCTCAACGCTTTAATATGTTAAGAGATTACAGGGGAGGTTTGCCAAAGCCACAGCCGGCTGCCCTCTCACATACGGGCTTACCCAGTTTCCATCCAGGTGGCCCTAGCTGTGAGACACATGCCACCTGGTGGTCACTGTGATAACGGTTGTACAGCCCAGGTAACCTCTCACAATAAACACCATATCTTGTGTGCAGAGTAGTGAGCCTCGTGTGAATAAGCAAACTCCAAACAAGTTAAAAATAAACATCGGTTGTAATTGCTTGTTCGACACTGATCAGGCCTTTTTTCCCAACCCAGACTGTGTTATGTATCACGGTCCCTGTCCTGCAGTATATGACTTGATTATCTTGACATTTGCTGCCTTCACTTTTCTCCAGTTTTGTGGTCAGTGTTTTTGATATCAGTAGACTAGTTGAGTTCTATTTTCAGTTCATGCTTTCAAGTTTGTCATTTTTGCCATGGCGATCCCAGCGCTTTATTTTGCTTACATATCTGCAGATTTATTCAAATATATATATATGTTTTAAATAAATAAATATCATTGATTATAACACGTAACAAGTATCTGCGGTGTTCTCTTAATATGTTAACCTCCTGTGACCCCAAGACATCAATAGTAGGTCATGGCAGCATACCTGTGGCCCCCAGAGGATGTCCTTTAGAGAGGAGTCCACCACTGGGGTTGATCACAAACTTGCCTCCGTAAGTGTTGTCTCCTCTGTCAATCAGCTCTCCAGCTTTACCTGGAGGGAATTTGACAACAAAGAAGATGACAAACATTGGGACATATTTACCAAATCGCTGTAAAGTGCACAAAACTTACTGCAATGCGGCAACACTGCATACAGAACTGAGCCCAGGCACATTTCATCAAATCTGGTTTTGGTGTCGCTACTTAAGACCTGATCCTGGGCTCTTTCAGTCACGTGTTGATAATTATTTTCTGCTGCTCAACATTAAATGATGTTTAAGGAAAAGGTCACTTTGAAACTTCAAGTATTGAGCAAGCTGAAGGCTATGTGCGAGGGTTTATTATTCAGTGCAAATAGCTTCACGTTGCAAAAAGATATCAGCGATTGAATAAGTTTAAAACATCATATGGGACATTTCTGGTAAAAATTTTAAGACTTCTTTGATGAGATTATTTCTGTGAACGGGTCTTCAATGTTTGAAATATGAACAAGTCTAGGGTTCCTTTCACACAAACACTTTCGACCTGGCTACAGTCGCCCTCCTTTTCCGTGTGTGCACTTGTTAAACTAAAACAACTAGACAAATTAAGGACAAACACAATTTTCCTGTTTAGCACAAGAAGACGAGGACAATTGCCTGAACCTTTAGTCAGTTCCAGACTGATTGACACATGTCAAAAAAGTCGTTGCATGGCTGCATTTAGTTTAAGCGCAATGACCAAAAAGTTAAACTTTCCAAACTGCAGTTTGCATATGACAGCTCAACAAACCCAGAGTAAGCTAACATGTCTGCATTAGGATGTTCGGCAAAATTTTGTGTTCAAACACTTGCCTCTTGGAGTGGGGCCATATAAGAATTTGCATATTTTGAATATGTTCGTCCTGTTATGATTTTAATATACTGTAAATATTTACTTTATATCTTTGTAATTCATTAAGGCTAATGAGGCTACCAGGTAGAGTGCACTTTGCAGAGTGGCAGATACAGTTTATCTAGAGAACATGCACAATTATATTTCTCCCCAAGAACAATTGATTTGAAGTTTAAGAACGATGGCTGTCGGCTAAGATTCTCTTTGGTTTACTTAAACAACATGTTTCTATGGGTGTGCTACTAAAAGAGCTAATCATTCCATCACCCATAAGAATTGCTTTTAATTATTACAATACAATAATACCATATACAGTATATTAACAGAGAGGACAAAAGACATCTGTCCCCTTTTCATCTACTTGTTCTCACAAAAGCACAAATCTAAATTAAGGTGCAAAGAGGATGATGGAAAATTCATTCGTTCCCGCTCTGAATCTCCAGCAGCCATGTTTCGGTGGTCAAGTGATGAAGGATAACAAAAAGGGACTTTAGAAGCCGTGGTCTCACCTTCAGGACACAGCCCCAGGGCCTCATATGTGATGAGCTCATTGGGCGAGAAGCAATCGTGAAGCTCGACCACCTGGACGTCGCTGGGCTTCAGACCTGCGCTCTCGAAACACCTTTTGGCCGCCAACCGGGACATGTCATATCCAACCTTCAGGGGAAAATAACCCAAAATAAAGTGGCCAATGAATGTACAGGATAATACCTTATTAGTTCAATTTTAAACACTAGTTTTCTGTTACATAATTGCTCATGGTATAATGCGTTGTAGCCTGGATTTAAAACCTTGACTTTCAGTAAGACGAATATTTAAAAAAACAGCATGAGTGTTCTGATGAATTCTGATGAAAAAGCGTTGCACATTTCGTACCATCTTAATGCAGCTGTTCTCCTCAAAGGTGGATGAGAGGTCAGTGACCATCTCTTGGGCCATAATCTCCACTGCCTGGTTCTCCAGAGCATGTTTCCTGACAAAGGCCTCACTGGCTAAAACGGCTGCTCCAGCTCCATCTGACGTCGGGCTGTCGAGAGAAGATCAGGAATCATGGTTGATATAGTAATGGAGACAAATATTATTAATTCTATAGATCAAATAAAACAGGGCACCGGTGCATGTACTTGATTCCTTATTTAAATTTGTATCTCTATGTAACACTTGCTCTTACCAACACTGAAGGAGAGTAAGGTAATCAAACACCTTTCTGGAGTTCTTCACCTGCTCCAAACTGTACTCGTCCTGGAACTGGGAATACCTGCATGAATAATGCGCGTGCACACACAATTGTCAAAAAAAAAGGACATTTAGAAGCAGTAATCTATTTTTACCAAATTGCAAACTGCATCTTACGGGTTGTTGGTTGAATGTTTGTGGTTTTTCCAGGCAATTTTAGCAAAGTGCTCCGGCTTTGTGCCTTAAAGTAATTCAGACATTGACACAATTATTGACATATTGGACACATTCAAGTTGTGAAAACAACACAAAAGATCTAAATCTTTCCATATTTTAAATCATGTCATTGAGATAATTGACACACATGTAGTTTGTACCGTATTTCTCCATGTGTTCCCTGCCGGCGTTGCCAAACAGCTGTGGTGCTGCTGGTGCGGCAACCATCCCATAGCGGTTGATCATGACCTCCATGTGCTTGTCCATGGGATTGGTCCTGTCCATAAACTAAAAACAGGTATTTCTTACAAAATAATACTTATACTATACTATATCCTTATGAAAATAAGAGAAAGGCATTGATTTCGACAAACAGCCACGTCTGTTACTGTATTTTTGCTTTTAAAGTGTTAAATCTGCCCAACACTCTGCTCCTCTGTTAAATCTCCCTCAACAGCAACATGCAGTTAATAAAACCTTAAAAAGGAGACAGCAGAGGTTTGTCATTCCTTCATTCTAAGGTTGCAGACACACAAATATCTTATGTCTGTTGTCATCTGCTTTTAAATGTTTATCAATGGAGGTGTATCCCTCCGTGTTACAGGGGGAGAGGACAAGTGTGGAATGGGGCTGATATTCTTTCTCCTCAGACAGAGCAGCCATACTTCAACAGAGATGACAGGTGATGGGCACAATAACAACAACAACATCTGTATGGTTAATCGCAAGATATTGTGAAGCACTAGTTTTGATTTTGTCCAACTCCTCCAGATCCATTATAATGAAATGTACCATTATACCTTGGAGGTCAAAGAGCCCCTCTCCATTTTCTCAAACCCGAGGGCCAGCACACAGTCAGCGAGACCTGCAGAAGGAGGAAAGAGTGGGTTTTACAGATATCATAGATTATTCTCTCTATGGAAATTGAATTACCTCTTGCTGTTCTACCCAGACGCCACAGAATGATCCAGAAATCTCCCTGTGAGTGTGAACGCGTTTACTATCTCTTGCTGCATTCTTCATATGTGAACGGCGAACCCCTGAATACGTTTTTTTAATACAGACATAGAAAAAATATATATTTTTTGGTGGTGTTATGACTTTCAAGTCTTCCCTCTTGACTCACCTCCTTGGACCAGCTGCCGTGCCATGAAGAGAGCAGTGGAGCCTGTGGAGCAGTTATTATTTACGTTGATGATGGGGATGCCGGTCAGACCCAGGCTGTGATAAATGGCCCTCTGCCCACACGTGGAGTCCCCTGAGGGGGTAAGATGAGGGGTGAGACGTTAGTTCCTTTTTTTTTCCCTCCACACAGGTAATCTCAATAATAGAGACAAAGCGTTATCCTTTGTTACCAAAAGCAAGATTCTTTATAAAATGTCATTTTTATAAAGTACACTGTGCAGTACATATATATGAAGCTTCATGCTCGATCTAACTATATCAAGTTGGAAGTATTTAGGGTATTTAGGGTTTTGGAGATTCAACAACAAGGTCTTACCATAGACATATCCAACACAGGCTTGTTGAATGGCAGAATATGGGATTCCTGCATCTGCTAAGGCCTTTTGACCTAAAATATGCATAAACAGTAAGTTATAAAACACTGTGGTACATTTTAAGAGACCAAGATCTATTTCAGATCTTCAGATATGGTATCTTTAGAATGACAACGTCAACAATGTCCATATTCAGTGAAGATAAGCACCTGCTTCTTTGCACATGTCAGGGTAGTCAAAGTCTTCTCGGGCTCCAGGCTTGTCAAACTGCAGCCACATGAAAGAAAAAAAAAGTCTGATTTGTGTAATCCTATTTACACACACTTTGCTTGTTTCAGGTAAAAAAAAAATTTGTGAGCAAACATAACTCTTCTGTAGACTTTATGTAACGTAATCTACGAGTAGAGCCCCTCTACTGAGGTGAGCTTCGCTTGGAAAATGCTGGAGGTGTGTAAACGTGTCTTAAATAAACATGCAAGACATATGCACCGACGCATAGATCAATACATCTGAACACTGTTTGCTGGTGGCAAAACAAAGATGTTATACTACAACAACTTCTCATAAGCATGCAAACCACAACAGCAGTTCACACAACATGACAGCATTCACCACAACACAACAGCAACAGCAACTGCAGTTGCAGTTGCAACTGTGAGTTGCAACTCATGTTTCTCTTTTGGCATTGCATTCCCAATAACTACCGAAGGAGAAATTGCGAACGTTAACTTAAAAATTGTAAATGACAGACAGTGCGACCAATAAGGGAGGATCAGTGTCTGATACGTACCTACCCTTTCTGTTTCAGTCTCACTAAAGTTGTTGTGTTTTGTGAGTTGATGTGGTGTTTTGTGAGTTGCTGTAGTGTTGTGTGAGTTGCTGTAGTGTTGTGTGAGTTGCTGTAGTGTTGTGTGAGTTGCTGTAGTGTTTTGTGAGTTGATGTGGTGTTGTGTGAGTTGATGTGGTGTTGTGTGAGTTGATGTGGTGTTTTGTGAGTTGATGTGGTGTTTTGTGAGTTGATGTGGTGTTTTGTGAGTTGCTGTAGTGTTGTGTGAGTTGCTGTGGTGTTGTGTGAGTTGCTGTGGTGTTGTGTGATTTGCTGTGGTGTTGTGTGATTTGCTGTAGTGTTGTGTGATTTGCTGTGGTGTTTTGTGAGTTGCTGTGGTGTTGTGTGATTTGCTGTGGTGTTGTGTGAGTTGCTGTAGTGTTGTGTGATTTGCTGTGGTGTTTTGTGAGTTGATGTGGTGTTTTGTGAGTTGCTGTAGTGTTGTGTGAGTTGCTGTAGTGTTTTGTGAGTTGCTGTAGTGTTTTGTGAGTTGCTGTAGTGTTTTGTGAGTTGCTGTAGTGTTGTGTGAGTTGCTGTGGTGTTGTGTGAGTTGCTGTAGTGTTGTGTGATTTGCTGTGGTGTTTTGTGAGTTGATGTGGTGTTTTGTGAGTTGCTGTAGTGTTTTGTGAGTTTATGTGGTGTTGTGTGAGTTGATGTGGTGTTTTGTGAGTTGCTGTAGTGTTGTGTGAGTTGATGTGGTGTTTTGTGAGTTGATGTAGTGTTGTGTGAGTTGATGTGGTGTTGTGTGAGTTGATGTGGTGTTGTGTGAGTTGATGTGGTGTTTTGTGAGTTGCTGTAGTGTTGTGTGAGTTGCTGTGGTGTTGTGTGAGTTGCTGTAGTGTTGTGTGAGTTGATGTGGTGTTTTGTGAGTTGCTGTAGTGTTGTGTGAGTTGATGTGGTGTTTTGTGAGTTGATGTAGTGTTGTGTGAGTTGATGTGGTGTTGTGTGAGTTGCTGTAGTGTTGTGTGAGTTGATGTAGTGTTTTGTGAGTTGCTGTAGTGTTGTGTGAGTTGCTGTAGTGTTGTGTGATTTGCTGTGGTGTTGTGTGAGTTGCTGTAGTGTTGTGTGAGTTGATGTGGTGTTTTGTGAGTTGATGTGGTGTTTTGTGAGTTGCTGTAGTGGTTTGTGAGTTGATGTGGTGGTTTGCACTTCAGGGCCACCGTGTTAAAACGACAAAAATATTGTTTATCGCAACATACCGTGCAACAAAAATAAGTTATCGTGACAGGTTACTCGTGTCACCTTCACTCGCAACTTGCTTGTAACAAAAACGTGAGACTCGAGGACTCAACTTTAAAGACTCGGGCGGCTGGCCTCGACTCGATCCCGAGGCTGTCACACCGTTCCACTAGCAGCCTGGTGGAGAAGTGACCCTTAGCACAGATTGTGATGTGCACATGGACTGTGGACTGACGAAGTAGGTGAGGGGGTGCGAGGGGCCACGCATTCAGCCACACGCGACAAAACAACCCTGAAATGTCATCATGTCAACCCTGAAAACTGCAAAAGCGACACACTCTTCTGAGGCTGTGAGGTGACCCTGCGACGCGTGAGCGCACGGAGCTTTGGACGAACGCGGTCAATAAAAGGCGAGCTGGAGTTAGCATGCTAAGCTAGCCTCAAGTCTTACATGGGTCCATGTCGTCTGAAACTGTGTAATGTGTAATGTGTAATGTGTGTGTGTTACCTTGGTCATGCCCACGCCGATGACAAACACCCTGTTCTTCCCAGGTGCCATGGTCGCTTGTCTTCAGCAGCAGGTACAGACAGAGACAGGAACAGACAGGTACAGACAGAGACGGGTACAGACAGTCAATGGACGTGAACATCAGCAGCACTGGCAGCGGCTCCTTAAAGGGGCAGTCAGCGATCGTAAAGCAACTAGTTTTGTAAGAAACAGCGAACGTGTCCTCACCGTCCGCTGGCTGTCGCGTCTGTGTGCGCGCCGAAAAGCAGTCCGGGTTTTCGTCTCAGCCCGGGCACTCGTCTCAGCCCGGGCTCTGTCAAACGACAACAAAGCAAACGGCGCAGACCGCACCTCGCGACGCTGCGAGTGCAGTTTGTGAACATCAGCGCAGTCAAATCGAGTCAACGACAGAGAGAGGAACCAACTTTCTCCTAAATCGCTTACGGCCCCTTTAAGCCCCTAAACAGCAAAGATCGTCCATGTGACACGATGCATGACTCGGTGGGGGGGAACAACTCCTTTCGCTCCCTCAATGTGGACATGCAGACCAGTTGTCCTGATGACATTTATATTTATAACATTTAAAAAAATGAACATATGAAAATAAGAAGTAATGTTATTTTTTATCTATTGTGCGCATTAGTTTACTAATCAATACACACAAAAAGACTACAGAACTGGATGTAGAAATCAAATAATCTTGGATTCAAAGCTCAGTATATTTAATATGAAATCATTGTCATCTTTAAACCACCCATCAATGCATCTTCCATTAACAAAACTAGAACACTGTGTCCAGTGACACATTTGACTTTATTCCCAAGTTATTGCCTTGAGGAGTGTGTGTGGAGTTAACTCTTATTGCACTGTTATTTAATTCTCATCGTACAAGTCTTCCTATAGGCCTCTAAACTCTATCAGGTTCTATGGAACTACAAAGAAAATAACTTTAAAAAAGTCAATTTTATGATGATGTGAAAGCAAAACATCAACACACACCTTTCACACTTCAATTTTATTAAAGACGTGAAAAAAAAACTTTTCCCTGGGGCACAATTATCAAGCCCAGATGTGTGTGTGGGACAACCTGTGCTGTTAATCAACACCTTAGAGTTCATCATCAACCGAACCAAGCCACCGCAGCATATCAAGCGTCCTTGTAGCCAGGAGAACAGTCCTGAAGATGATTGGCCGCAGTGTTCGTTCGCCCCCACCTCTGAGGCTCGTCACGTGATGGATGACATCAGCACTTGATGAACTTATGGGTGACTTCGTATATTCCCACCGACTCGCTGACTTTCTCGTCGTAGTCCGTCCAGTCCTGAAATAATCAGAATCATGGGTTTTATCATCAACAGTTGTTTTCAGAACACACAGGAAATGGCAGTCTGAAGCAAAAAGCACAGAGTAATGAAACATTTGATAGAATAATCACACAGTGATGATGTATCCATCGGTGCAGCGACACTATTGCAACTATTGCGGTTTGAGTGACACGTTGTTCCCACTGTACTTACTTTTTCTTGCAGGTTAATTTCAGGAAATTGTGTCCCGGACTCTGCTCCTTGTGCAGCAAAGCCGGCCTAGAGGAGGAAATTAGATAGTTACATGGCACACTTTCCCAAGTAGCATGTACGTCTGACTATGCAACATCAGATTTTATACTGACATATTGAAACTATATTACCAAAAGAGGATTATTGAAGGAGATTAAGATTAATTTTAAAAAAAATGAATTACATTTCAATGCCACAGAAAACTGTTGTTCAAACAAAGCTCCTCACTTGCGGTTGGAAGTCAATAGGCTCGAGACCACGACACTCAAACTGCACCATAGTTTTGAAGCTTTCGTCGTCCTCAGCCTGCAACCCAGTGTTCACATAGCATCAGAATCACCGAAACTCAACATAATATCTGCCAGTACAGAAATGTGACAGGTTTGCTTCAAATGTACAAGGACTTTCTCAAAGGCTCTGGAGGTACCTTGTTTCTCAAAAAAAACTTCCTCTATTTGTCATGAATACATTATGCTTACATTATAAGGTGTGATTGTGTCTTCCAGGATATCTGTAAGATAACAGTTGACATGATATAATTCCAGAGTTTTTACCTCAATGCAGAGTAAGCGAGTCAAATGGCATGTCAGCTCGTACCGATTGAATTTTCCCTGGCACAAAGTTTACACTTCTGCACCATGCTGGCACTGCCTCTTCCTCCTTTTAGTGGCACACTTTCCTATTGGAAACATAAAAAAACACACAAACACACACACACACAGGTTGGTATCTTCTGCATGTGTCTGATTATATATCACAAAAATATATAGACACAAAGATCAAATTTATTCTTACCATTAGGGTTATATACTGCCATTTATCTGGGATCTCGCCACAGTTCCCACACTTCAGCTAAATTAAAAGAGAAAAAAGATGGAACATAAAAGTGTTTCTGTGAGTGAAACACAAAGGGAGGCAGACTGCGACACATACCCTGATCCTAGGCAGGGGAAAAAATATTCATAACTGATATACTATCATGATAAGAGATCACTGTTGAGACACTGAGGTAAAGATACAAGGAGAGTTGGAGGTTGGAATTCATTCCGTTAATATTAAGGAACAATCAATTTTTATCAGATCTTGTAAAACACTGTACCACATGTGTGCCATACCATAATATAATAAACTATAATCTTTTAGGAGAATTACAGGTCGGTCTGACGAATTTGAGAATCTGAGCATAAGTCAGGTCATAATGTAACTTGTATGATGTCATCATACACGGTTACTGTCAGTTTATATTAATCCTGTACACTGTAAATATATACACGCACAATGTGCATATCCACCCATCCCTGCAAATTTATCAAGTATCTATTCTCATCCATGCTTTAATTAGTTTGTCCAGTTTTCGTTTGTTGTTGTTGTTGTTGTTGTTATCCTTGTTCCTAGATGTAAGTCTGTTTATATGACAGTACTGAGAGCAAATTCCTTGTACGTGTTCAGTAAAGCTGATACAGGTTCTGGTTACGACGTCAGTGCTGTAGTGAACAGTGAGTCAAGTCTATGAACACTGTTCAGAGTGTACACGTGTTTAGATAATAGTTATAGACGGTTACTGAAGAGAGGAAACACGAGGACTAACTGAATATGTGCATGAGAAGAGAGGAGCTAGCATGCTAGCCGCGGCAGCTATCGCACCTTCAGAAACCAGCGGAAGTCGTCGCCCAGCGGTCTCACGTTGGTGACGTTCTCCAGAGTGGCTTTAAACTGGAGCCCAAATTTCTGTCATGAATAAATCAAAAGAGCAGAGGTTAGATATGACCGGAAATGCACGCCAGCTTCATTGTTTACACCAGAGGCATGAAGCAGCGACACATACCACCATCTTGAAAGCGTTCCCACTGGTGCGTTCAGGTACTGCTCGTATAGTCTGACTTTACACCTATAAAAGGATTAGCTTTGCTTTTTTGTGTGGCGTTGACGACGTGGTAAATTATTGTCAATGTAATCGTAGCGCACTCTTGCTTTTGTTGTTTTATTTTTGTTCTTTGCTTTAGAATTCCAGCAACACCGTTTTCCTTTCCAACTATTTTTTACAATTGAAGACGCAACAAAAGACAATCGAAGTAGTCACTTATCCGTCAGCATTTGAAGAGAGCAGAGATGTGACAGACAGCTGCGCCCTCTAGTGGACACACTATGAAACTGTATGACATACTACTGTAACACCAGTGAGAAGCAGTCTCATTGTTAGCACCAACCCTCATGAAACACACGCTCTTTGATGCCAGGCTCACAACAGAAAAGTTAACCCCCTCCCCAAATGATCAAATGCTTAGACAGAGGCTCTGGGCTGAATCCGTTTATTGACCATTAAGCAGCTGATTACGTCATACACATCTTCCAAATATTTCCTAAAACAATTCAGTAGCCGTATACGGTACAAATCATTCATTCATCTGCACAATCCATAGACAAACAGCACATGGAATACAAAAAAAATGGATTCAACAGTTTTTTATTGTATTAGAATGGAAACTGGTTGCTAAGTGCGTACACTCGCCTGTACACGTAAACTGAACCTGAGGCAACTTTGCAGAGGCATTGTGGTGGGTCTTGTGGTTAGTGGCCACACACCTGGTATAGCACATATTGCTGTGGCGTTGAGCGAACTCCTCACACATTTTGCTTCCTGGTATATCAAAGCAAAATGGTGTCATCGACCTGAGGAAAATACCCATCATATCTTATTCTTATGCATTGCGCTAGATTCCATCTAGAGATTCCAATTTGACTACCTTCTCATCAATCAAGGATTCTGCCATTCACCCAGCAGGAGTAGATGAATTAATAGGTACTGATAGGTAGTCAATACACATCAAAAGGAGAAGCTTCCAAAATTGTAACAATACCACAACACTGTTGCGCCTTCCAGCCGCTCACTTCACTGGTCGTAGTCACTTTCTTCAGCACGTGACCATCAGTACTGAAATATCGTGTGTGTTTCTGCTGCTGCTGCAGACATTATACAGCATGAATGTGGTGGATACTGTGCCGTAAACGGACTTCTAGTGTAACATGTTACACTGAACAACACAATGAGAAAAACCAAACAGAAAAAAAGGGAAACGTCGCCAAGATTGTCAGTACAAATGCAGAGTGCACTCCTGGTTTTGTTCAACTCGTCTTCTATTCCGTATTACTTCTCGTATGGAACTCACACAAACTCCCCCGACATTTGGGGTTCAAGTTTTATCAGACATTACAAAATAAAAATAAAAAAGGTTCCCCTTCGCTTTTATTCATTATCAGCACAATTTTATGGAGCAGCAGGGGATACATAAAAAACAGAATGCAAGCTGGGAGAAATATGCATGGGGTCAAATTTAACCCATGGTTTCATCTCATGAAGAGTTTCTATTTTACCTTCCTGACAAAAATCTGGATCCTAAGTCCAACAATTACAAAGTAACTAATACCAAGAGTAGTCATAATAATAATAATAATAATAATAATAACAATAATAATAAAAGGCATTTCAATTCTTTTTGCATCTCTTCTCCACCATTTCTTAAATACAGTGATTTCAACAGGCATTATTTACAGCACAACCCCCACACCCCTCTCCGTCCGGTGAAGAGAGGTGTGGCGAGGTCAATGAGGGCGGCTGCTGGACTCCGAGGTCCGCCGTTGACGTGGAGTGCTGTGGCCGTTCAGGCAGCCATTGTGGCGCTTGCTCAGCCCGCCGTTCAGAATGTCTTGGATGTGCTGGACTATCAGGTTGATGGCCACTGAGGGAGGAGAACAAGAGAGATTTGGTTACACAGACTTAAAACTGCAACACAGATTTATCTTTGCCTGTCTAGCGCTGCTTTCTGACGTGCACTGAAATGGGGACATTTCCTGAAATTTACTGGCGAGGCCGTGTGTGATTACGCTAATGTCAAATGTTGCACATTTTCTGGAACTTTCCCTGCCAGCCCCCCCAAGTAAACTTTCCAGAAGTTGTCAGAGAGAGCCCATGTCAGAATACAGCAGGAATATCTGCAGAGGACTCACAGCGAGCGAGTGGGCGTGTTGACGACTATAAACAAAAACTCCACTTTCAACAGAGGAATTATCGACAACTCGTTTCATAACTTGTCTCCAGCAATAATTAACACTTTTTGGGGAACAGACATAACTACTTCCTGAGAAGTTACCAAGTCTGTCCAACGCAAATGTGATGTCTGCTCTACGTTATCCGCTTTGCCCTTACCAAGGTTATCTGCTCCTCGTGGAATAATCACATCTGCATACTTCTTCGTCTGGTAGGAATAAAAAGAAGATCAAACTATGCTCAAGTTTCCAGACAGATATTTTGACTGCACAACATAGCCAGACTGATATTTGGGGTTTAAACATTCTGATAATATACCAACTTATAAGTCTAAATAGACAAATACAAAATATTAGCTGGCATTTTTGTTAAGGGATCCGTTCAAGTTGATGCCAACAGATTTTGATCAAGACTCAGGTTTCTCAATTACGGCAAATACAATATGTTGTTACATATCTGCTGACACTTACAGCAACACAGATACATCTGTGATGAGTCAGAACCAGCTGGGAATATTGGCCTTTACGGTTATCAGTCGGACTCTATTGCACAACCACAGCTGTGATGGAAGATTAGTCAAATCCACTCACTGGTAAGCAGAACTCCTCAAAGGCCGGTTTCACAAAAGTGATGTACTGAGCGAGCACTTGCTCCAGCTCTCGTCCCCGCTCACTGATGTCCCTCAGAACTGGAAGAGAGAGAATGCCCAAAAATACATAACATGACAATTTGAATAAAAACCATACAACAAAATATAGAAATGACAAAATGTAAAAGTTCATATTGTATTCACTGCAAGTATTTGGTGGTGACTTTAGGAGAACCCACACTGGTACATAGATTTTCCTGCTGCACACAAATCTAAGTATGTTGCCTTGGTAAATATTTTTAAATCAGTGAACAGGTTGGGAGGAAGCTCTCGCCACGCACCTCGGCGGGAAAGGCGTGTGTCTGGATCCGTGTCCACGAACAGCTTCATCTGGAACAGATCTCTGATGTCCTGCGAGTAGAACATGAGGATGCCCTCAAACAGGACCACGTCAGCCGGATACACCGTAACAAACTCCTCTTTCCTGGAATTACACAAAGAGAAGTTTCCTCCTTCCGGTCAGTGACTCTAACTGCAGGGACACGTAATGATGGCTGGTGGCCAAGGTTTATGGAGCAGGAAACAAAAAAAAAAGGTGCTCACCTGGAATGAGTCACAAAGTCATACACTGGGATCTGGACAGTCTTGCCCTGCAGGATCTGTCTGAGTGTTTGCATGATCAGCTCACTGTCAAATGCATCTGAGGAGAAGAAAAGGCAATATTAATCCCTTTCATGTTACTAAACCCAAGTTACACCAGCCTGGTGGTCGGTTATGCTGCCCTGAATAACATTTTGTGGAAATTAAGATTCAGTGAGACTTACCAACGAATATCTGACCCTTTATTTAGCATACAGGCTGCACTGACATCAGTCACAGCAGAGAGAACAGACATTTCAAGAGTTGCGAGACAACTCAGCAGATTCTTATAGTTCTCAGCTCTTTTGCCACAACTTGTGAGCATAGTTAAGCTTCAAGTCTGTCACATGACACTGTCCGTGCTTGTGAAGTGACTCGTTCGGCACTAAACTATCACCTAGACTAAATGTCCTTGTCTACGAATAACTCATAATTAGCATCGCAGCATTACTCAAAATGTTGGATCGCTAGTCCCATTTCATGGGCAATTTTTAAATTTGTAGAATTGGAATTTTACACAATTATTCAATTACTGAGCTGGACATTTGTTACCATGGTAACAGCTGAAGCTTCAAAGATTACAAGTCGGCCCTAATGTGCAGCTGGGGATACATGGAGCCAGCACACTGCACCTTTGGCAATGCAGGAATCCCACTCGTGTAGCATGTGTTGGGTTGAGTCCAAGTCACAGAGCAGCTGCCCCTTGAGAAAGGCCTGCTGACGGTGGGCTTTTAAAAAGGAGCCGAGAAAGGAAGCAAGGCGTAAGAGGAAGCAAAGGCAGACTCCAAAAATGGAGTCTATGCTTCTGTCCTGATCATTTTGGGACAATTATCCACATGGCAGCAAAGTATGCTGCAGAACACAATTCTGCTTTAAGCGTTGGCTTTGAAATTGAAATGACTATATAAGAACTAATTTTGCTATGTGCAGTATTATAGCAGGCACAGATATTAATACAGAGAATGCCACATCTGCATCTGTTCTTTACAAAGTCAAGTATGTAGAGACGTTCAAAACTAGACAACCCTGTTGAAACTCCACCTGAAAAGCACATGAATAACGCCTCCTTTACCTGGGTGATCAAAGTTGAACTGGCCTTTCAGAGCCTTGGCCTTCTGCTCTGGGGTCAACACCTTGTAGAAGCTGTCCTGGCTGAGGATCACCACCTGCCGCTGGTGGTGGTCGATCTTGTTCTGGCCCAGCAGCTCCATTATTTTCTCGCATACCGACGACTGCGTGAACAGAAAAGAAAAAAAAGATGGCTGTGGGTAAAGGCCATTGGGAGGTGGAAGTTAAAAAAAGGTTAAAAAGGCCACGCATTTACATTTGCAACGACACCAGTATGAGAATGAGTGAAAGCACCATTATGGTTTCAGTTCAGTCCAAGAAGTACAGAACTTAGTCAAGTTAAACTAAGTCACATTGTACTGAGACATTGGGGTGGGTGGGCAATTTCCCCACCATGTTTGAGGTCAGCTAACGCCACCAACTCGATGCCCTGTGGCTCACCATGTTTGTCCTCATCGACCCCCTCAAATAAGCGAACCTCGTGTCCAAAGCTGACGGGGCATTCCTCTGCCTTGCCGCTTTTGTGCTCATGAAATTGTGCGACAATGAATTTGGACGCCCCCACTCTGGAGCGCATGTTTGTGTCAACACACGCCGTCACTGGGCCTTTAAACACACCACAGATCCAACATACAAAGTGTTGCAATTCATAGCATCAGCCTAATAAAACAGTATCCCCAATGAGAAATTGAATCCAACAATATTCTGATAATCCATTGTTTAGAAAATGTATATTGTCTGTGCAGTCTCAGGTTTGAATGTTAGTAAAAAATAAATCATATATCCCATCTATTCACCGATAATTGACTGATTTGTCAAGCAATGCCTCTTCATAATATTGCTTTTTTTTGGAGATCGAACAAAGAAAGCATGCTGCAGTGATGCTGATGAAATTTCAAAGCAACCTGTTAGCAGGTTGCCTGCGTGTGCGGTGGAGGTGGGGGGGGTGTTGCCTTCACACAAGGAGGCTAAGTGACACCACCCACTGGATGAAGAGAAAATGATCTCACAAACAACAGACATTAACCTCCCAATTAAAGCAGGTCTAGCCCAGCATCACCACACCACAGAGGAGCCTGGCCCCTTGCGTTGTTTTAACAGGAAGCAAAACACGGGCTCGGTGAAAAGTGGGGCGATCTGATTTCTGGGACAACTCTAAATTCATATGTGCCGTGTACACTGGCCTTCGGGGCAAACGGAGGAAGGACGGAAGAAAAAAAAATTAATTTCAAAAGAGTTTGGGCTGAGCTCGTTTCTCCGATTTTAATGAGACGAAATCTCAGCCCCCCCACACACACACACACACACGAGATGCAGTGACGTCTTCAACATGTCCACGTCTGAGCATGTGGAACGGGCAGGGGGTGATGACGTCACCACCATGACGCCAGTGCGCCGTCGCCTGATCGTCACTGCCCACGCAGCCGCGCAAGTCAAGAAGACTGTACGTTTATTACGTTTAATCGTCCGTGTTTATATATTAAATCAAACTCGGGTAAATAAATCACACTACACTAAAGCTGGCCAACATCTGATTTACTTAGCCCGACGACGGTTATCTACCCCTCAGTCGAACAAAGGGACGTGGGCGAGACGGCGGCGGTTTTTTTCCCGCTGGCGCTCCGGTCGGTTTCCGTTCACCATATGTAGGTTAACGTTGTTTAAGGTCGACGGTCATTTCAGGTCACTTGAACTTAACTGGATCTATTTAACGGAACGGCAGGCAGGTGGTTATTATCCGACTAACTGAATACATATTAATATTGGGGATCTTTTAACAAAACGTGGTTGGCAGTTGTTTACAAACAGTCTGGCTACCCTGGGGGGGGGGGGGGGGGGGGGGGGGGGGGCAAGCTAGCTCTGGCTATTGTCTCGCGCAGCCTGCATTGCTAGGCTAGCAAGTGATGGAATTTTGGCTAGGCGGCTAGCTTAGCTTAGCTCTCCCTGATCTCCACGTAGTCCAAAGGCAGTCGGTCCAGCTAATGACTGCCATGTTGTAGGGGGGAAAGGGGGGAATTCATCTTAACAAAGCAAAGTTCGGTAGAGTTCTGTGCTGGCGGTGAATAGACGTGTCACGTCAAACCGGGGGCAGGATGGTTAAACAGATGACACAGCTGTCAATCAAGCCCCTCGGGCGCCGCGTCGCCGAAGCCACGCGGTCAACCGGCAGCCGGCTGTCGGCCGCATCCTCCGCCGTCGCCGGCTCAGAACCTAAACAATGACAAGTCACGAAAACGGTCAAATTCGCCAAGTGGGGCTCCAACCTTGCCGCTGGCCGTGCCTCCGGAGACACCGATGAGAAACGGCTGTCTGACAACGTCGGTGCCGTCGCCGCGGTCCTGTAGATGTGTCTCCGTGTCCCCGGCCATGCTTGCAGTGGGCGGCGCGATGCTGCTGCACTGGAATATCACTGGGGCGGAAGCTCCTCCCACAGCGCCACCGTTACTTTTATATCTACGCCATTTTTTATTTAATACAGTTATTCTCACGTGTTATTTTTTAACACATGTTTTAACTGCTAAGCAGACTGCCTTAATGTAACCCAGGAATATTATTTGCTTTGTTTGTCTTAATTATACTTTTTTGGGGGGGGGTGGGTGGTGATTGACAAGTAAAGCTAATCCAATGTGCGACCCTGCGACGGCTGCCCAGGTTGCAGCCACTGCCGTGCGTTGCCCCGCCCCTTCCGGGGTTGAGCCTCAGCAAAATAAAGTAGGTTAACGAAACAGTTGGTATTTAGTTTGTTATGTGCAATTAAGAGGAAGACTCCTGCAGGTACGTGTATTGCCGAGACTTAAACACGACGGTGAAAAGGTCCCACACGTATATAGATCGAGGAGAAGTAGCTGGCGTCGGGAGGAGAACAGCTGTGTGCACACGCGTGGTTGACGGTTTTGTGAAGTTTCGCACGACATTAAGCCCGCACAATGTATTTTGACAGTTGTCGTCTGATCCAGTTCGACCATGCTCCAGAGGCTGGCTGTGTCCCTGCGGCGGCCCGCTACCGCTCCCCTTGCGGCGGCGGCGGTACGATGCGCCTCGTCGGGCTCAGTGGACGTCACGGTCCCGCTGAACTTCTGGGCTGGGAAGAGAAGGACGAGCCGAGGGAAACACAGCGAGGAAACCGTCTATGAACCTGCAACAGGTAAGATGTACAACGATTATGTATTTGGGGGGGGTCTGTCTCCTACCTGGACTTTGGACCTTGCTGTGTAAATAACAAGGGCTGGTGATCACTGGCCTAAGAATGAGGTCAACTTGAGCTTGTGACAACGCTCGAGTTTTCTTCCTGCAATTATCCATTTTCAGACATCTGAACTCCAAGTAGAGCCCACACACAGCCTGCATGCAGCCCACTGTTCAGGCACAGTGATGCTCCTTATCTCATCGTTGCCATATCTGGAAACGATACGCCCAGCTCTGCTGTGTAAATGTCATGCTATATTCAGTGTCGCCTACACTTTAATCACTTCTTTGTTGATGGATGACTCGCATAACGTCGAATCAGGACAAATTATGTGAGCAAGCAAAGTGAGGTGGCCTCGCCAACAAGAATCTTTGTAGCCTATTGTTGTTGTTTTTTTTAAATTGTATTTCACCCTTTACTGTTCTGAACACTGTACTGTATGTTTCTCTCTGAAGGGCGAGTCTTGTGCCATTTGGAGCCGTGTGGAGCTGCGGATGTCGATCAGGCCGTGGAATCTGCCAAGTTGGCCTTCGGCCACTGGAGCAAACTGTCTGGGATGGAGAGGGCAAGGGTCATGATAGAAGCTGCCCATATAATTGAGGTGGTCATTCTCTGTGTTTATTTGTATTTTTACTTCATGAAAACAGTTTCCTGGCAGCTTTGTACATCCAGTGATTTTTCTACTTTTAACACGATATATTACATTTGCCTTGTTTTCATGCGCAGGGCAGGAGAGAGGAGATCGCTGAAATGGAGGTGGTCAACAATGGGAAGTCCATCACGGAGGCCCGTCTGGACGTGGACTCTGGTAGACTGTGTATAGAGTACTACGCAGCAATGGCCAGCACTCTGGCAGGTTGGTACGTCACTCACTTGTTAGATGAGTGAGTGTTCACGAATAGAGAACCGATAAGGGGATGGCAGCCATTTAACTAAACATTATGAACTCTGTGATCCATCATTTTTATTCATTGTTGGGTCTTTTGGGGGAAGCATATTAGCCCATTGTAAGATGCAGTATTTGTACAAATAAAACTTAATGGAATTTATTTTTCAGATCAAAACATTTTCAATGATTAATCGTCACTGACAGGTATCGCTGTCATATGTGTTGGTTTAATGCAAAATGTTCTGACAGTCACATTTTAACACTTTTTTAAAATCACATCCATGCTTCTGTTTTCCCTGGACAAGGCCAGCATGTGCAGTTGCCCGGAGGGTCCTTTGCCTACACCCGCAGGGAGCCTTTGGGGGTCTGTGTCGGCATTGGCGCTTGGAATTATCCTTTTCAGATAGCTGCCTGGAAATCGGCTCCAGCCCTGGCCTGTGGTATGGGATCCTCCTAACGCTGCAAACACATTGCTGATGTTACACCTAAAATGTTTCATGTCAGGAAGCCATGTTTTGCTTAGCTGTGAATATCCCCTGAGATACCATAAATAATTCAACAATGTCAAAAAATATAATTTAGCACTTGGCCTCATAATTCCTGAACAGTAAATGCTTAAAGCAAGAGGAACATTTCATTTTTAGAAGAAATACAGCCTCTTCGAATTTGGTGGGGGGAAAAATGATATGCGTTTGTTTCTGTAATGTTATTTACATTTTTCATACATCATTGTTTTGTTTCTTTTTTACATATACTCTGAATAATATTGTGTAATTGCAGCCGAAAAATTAAAATGATAGGTGTTCATTTCCATAAAAAATGCAATGACCCTTCACCTGTAGGTGGCAGTAGAGCAACATGATGGATTTAAAAAAACTGTATCCCAGTGGTCATGAGTATGTGTCTTCACATATGTCTCAGTGTAATAAGGCCTGGCCTTAGAAGTTGAAGCATTGTCCCAAAATCACAACTGCTATGGATATTAAATGGAGAATTGTGTAGACCTTACATACAGTACACACAGTGGATGTGTCAAACGATATAAGTCTCAATGCTTATTTGTTTTTCCACAAAAAAACAGGCAACTCCATGGTGTTCAAGCCGTCACAAGTGACACCCGTAACAGCAGTCATGCTGGCAGAGATCTACGAGAAGGCCGGAGCTCCGGAGGGACTGTTCAATGTTGTGCAGGGCAGACAGGAGACCGGCAGCCTTCTCTGCCACCACCCTGACGTGGCCAAGGTGTCCTTCACTGGGAGTGTGTCCACAGGCAAGAAGGTCAGTGTTATTCATTTGGTTGGACTAAAAAATATATACGGCATTAGTATGAGACATTAAATAATAAACCGTAAAACACAGTAAATGCCTCTGATGACTGGAATTTATAGATTTGGTGTTATGGATGTCGAGGCCTGTCCTTTCCATCCGTAATGTGTAATGAGATCAGAATAATTGAATGATGTGACTTTTATGTACAGATTATGGAGATGGCATCCAAGGGGGTGAAACCCGTGACTCTGGAGCTCGGGGGAAAATCTCCCCTGCTCATATTCCAGGACAGCGATCTGGAGAACCCTGTGCGAGGAGCTCTCATGGCCAATTTCCTGTCCCAAGGCCAGGTAAGGGTGCAATTATGTGGATATTTGATGTTGATGTGTCAACACATGAAAGCACATCGCTTGATCTGATCAAACGTGTCGCAGGTCTGCAGCAATGGGACGAGGGTCTATGTTCAGAAGGATATTTTGGCAGAGTTCGTGGACAGGGTGGTGAAGAGGACCCAGGCGATTGAGATAGGCGACCCGCTGTTAGAGAGCACCCGGATGGGAGCACTGGTCAGCCAGCCACATCTAGAAAAAGTCCTGTCCTATGTTGATCAGGCCAAGAAAGAGGTAAGACTCCTCAGAATTGTGAATTTTTCTTTTTCAACCGGCTGGTGTAACTGTAGACTTTGGTGTAAAATTTGCTGTTTCTAGGGAGCCACAGTGTTGTGTGGAGGTGAACATTTTGTCCCATCAGACCCCAAACTCAAAGGTGGATACTACATGACTCCATGTGTGTTGGGTAAGAGTTCAGTACGCTCACACAGCACATTCAGAAAACATGCAGCCCTATTTTTATTCTTTTTTTGTGGTGTTAGCAATCTTTGAACTGTTTCCAATTCTGGCTGCAATGGCACAATGTCAAACTTCAGTGGGATTCAGCACTGTCCGAGTACAGTTTTTTTAAGTGTCCATGTTTCCACATCCTCAAACTTGTTCTGTCTTTTTTCCCCTGACACGCAGGCGACTGCACAGACGAGATGAGCTGTGTGAAGGAGGAGATCTTCGGTCCCGTCATGTCCGTGTTGTCCTTTGAAACGGAAGAGGAAGTGCTGCAGAGAGCCAACAACACCACCTTGGGTCTTGCTGCAGGGGTTTTCACCAAGTGGGTTCATGATAAGATGTTTAGGGCAAATATTGAATATTTTAAACCAAAAGAATTATGTTTCTGAAGAATCCTGATTTAGACTGATTTTTGTGCAAACCAACTACCTTTGAAATCTCTTTCAGATTTTTGCTTGATTTTGTTTTAGCCTTATAATCATCTTCTTTACTTGCATGGTCACGTCTTTACTCTTCATATTGGCAGACAACTCCGCTTTGGCATAAGTTGCAACTTTCTCATCTCTCCCACAGTTCTTTTAATATTGACGTAAACCTACTCACATTTAAGCTGGGCACTTAATTGCAGTATCCATTATTTTACTTTTAACTGAATGTGTTGAAGCACAGGGCCTGAAGAACAAAAGATGTCAGAAACACTTACATCTGGACAGTTCTTCAATTTCAGCCCATTGCATATTCAGTGCATTACTATTCTTACTAAAACCTTTTTGTTTTGACTCTGTAGGGACGTGAATCGGGCCCATCGTGTGGTCGAACACCTCAAGGCAGGTTCCTGTTTCATCAATAACTACAACATCACCCCCGTCGAGGTTCCCTTCGGAGGCTTCAAAATGTCAGGTACGGTCTGATTGTTTGCACATAGACCAGGAGCCAAGCGTCGCCAGCGCCGTTACCTTCATTACTTTATTATTTCAGTCTACCTGCAGAACTATAGGTTTATTATTTGTAACAAGGTGGAAATTGCAACTCATGAAGTTGTCCTGGCAACAATCTTCAATTTAGTTTTCAAACCAGGTTAGAGTAGATTTCATAGTAATCTGAGTAATTGGAATATGCCTCAAACTAAAAACTTGCTCCCTTGCAAAGTCAGTCCCTACTCTGATCTCTTTGTAAAATAGTTCCCTATTTAAAAAAAAAAAAAACTTGTTTCACTACTTCGCACCACAGTAAGTCTAAATTAACTCATAATCCTTACATTCACCAGGCATAGGACGGGAGAACGGCCAGGTGACCATTGAGTACTACTCCCAGCTGAAGACTGTGTACGTGGAGATGGGAGACGTGGACAGTCTCTTCTAGAAAACAAACACACGGGACGATGTATATGTTAACACTGAGCCAGGACTCTCTCTCCAGGACTTCTCTTCCATCACTCAGGGGGAAAAAAACTATAAAATGTTAGTGTTCAAAAAGGGGATGAGAAGTGAGCCTTGATCTATGGGGCTCAAGTTGTCTGTCCTGAATGTGAGCCATGTTTTTTTTTTTCCTATTTTGTCAATCAGAGACAAATAGCTATGGTAACTAAGAGACATGTTAATGTCACATTATCTGGAATCAAATATTATTTTCTGTGCCAAACGGATCTGATGAAAGTCAGTTTTTTCGTATTTACTGAACAATAATTGCTTTCAGTGACTTCAGCATCGACGAGTTGCACTTTGTGTTTAATGAATTGCGCTGCAGCAGTTCTGCCTTGTCACATGTAGAGACTAACATTTCAAATGTGTTTTACATTTGGAAAAACAAAGTTTACAATCAAGTTTTATTTCTTGAACAATACATATCAATATATATTTGTACACATACAGTACACAAATAAGACACATTTGAACATTGTGTTGATTTCGTTTCATGTAGCTTGTTCACTTCATTACACATTAGAACTGTGAGAGCAACATGTCTCTGTGGTTAGAGGTTAAATCATCGAAGGAACGCAAATCATACAACTTTTAACTTAAACTCGTGTCTGTAAATATAAAAATAAAACTAAGACATTTTTCAGACGTGTTTGAAGTGCGGTCAAAGCTCTCGTCTTGTTGACTAAACTCTTCTTTTCTTCCTCGCCAGGTTTTTATCAGCTGCACGTCTCTGAGAAAACACGTAAAAAAGAGAATCACCTGTCTGGTTTTCATTTACTCTTATTGCAATTCATGAGAAGCTCCAATATGTGACATTTTTATTTTCTATAACCTGCATACTCTACTATGATCAGGCCTTTGCACATCTTTACCTTTGCCACAGGTCTGGTGGGTTTCTTGAACTGTGCAGACTCTGTTTAAAGGAAAGTCAACAGTGAATCACAAGATAAATTTCACAGCTTTGTATCAGCACCAATACATTTACCAACCGTCTTCAGAGGGTAGATCCTCTTCGTTGTATATTTTCTTACGAGGAGCCTGTTAATTGCAGTAACAAGAATATTAATAACAAGAAGACGGATTAGGAAGACAGCAATGTGTGCCAAACTTGATCTTCTTTCTGGTCCCACCTTGACCGTTACCTTCTCTGGAGGATTTCTATTGGTAACCTGCTTGATTTCTCTCAGTTTGTTCCCTTCCTGAAGCTTCTCCAGTCGACCTTGTTCGGCCGACACATGGAATCGGAGGCTGTGGAACGCCGTCTGCACCTCGCCCAACTTGAAGTGCACGGCCATGCCTTCAAACCACAGACTGTCACACTCACCCTCCTTGAAGCCTGGTGGTTGGTAGTCAGCAGGAGTGACTTTGAGAGGGGAGCAGGACAATTATTTTTCACTAAACCCCAAAAACGATTACATTTCTAATTGCTTCTGCGATACACAAGTTCAATGGTAATGCGTTTTTTTTACTGTCATCATAGTAGTAGAGCTTCATGGTGAGGTAGACATTTTTGGGAAGGGCATCCAGGTTCTGCATGAGCAGGAAGAGCTTCCTGATGAGCAGCACCGAGGCCCTCTTGGTGTCCTCCAACGTCACCTGCATCTCCACGTCATCGTTCCTGCGGTTTTAATGAAGATTATATCACAGCCAACGCACGTGTGCAGGCTGCGTCTATGTGACTAGCAGAGTGTCGAGAACAACCTGAGTATGTCCATCTGTGGTCCCTTCCCAGTGTATTTGAATTTGAACTGGTAGGACTCAATAATGCACTGCAAAGAGAGAAAATTTGTTTATAATCAATTCATTTTTTATGTTGATCCGACTGGCTTTTTAAAAAAATTATAATTTTAAGTATTTCGAGAGAGAACTTACATTGGGTTCATCTGGATTGGTGTACACCTAAGTTGCAATGACAATGAAAATTGAAAAAGAGCAAATGAAATTGCTGGCACCTTTTTCCTCGTGTGTGAGCAATGTGATAAAGATAAATGCTGCAGAGTTACATACCCCAATGAACACAATCTGGAGCTGTTGAGAGGACAAACACTGAACATTAGCGACAAGTAGTCGCAGTGCACATCGAAACAGAAGACGAGGTAAAACATCACAAATTCTAAGTGTTCATGGACACATAACTCACATACTGCTTCTCTAAGGCGTCAAAGCAGCCCATCATCCTGGAACAAACAATGAATACACCAATTAGGAGAGGAAATTATCTTCAAGTATGAATTATTACTGAAAGTGGCCAGCAGCATGAAGGCAGGAAGATTATGATTACCATTTCACGACTTTGCTGGCGCCAGGACTGTTGCAGTCCTCATGTAAAACTTTGACGCACAAATCTGTGAAAAAGGCAAACAAGTGAGAAAGTAAACAGTGTTTACATACAGCACAATGGGTCCTTATTCCTTGATAATCATATATGTACAATGACCCTTTGTAAAAACAAATCTGCAGTTCAAAGAAAGTTTTCCTGAATTGTTTGCAGTGTTTTCAAGGTCTAAAAATGTTCTTTATGCTCCTTTCTATAGTTGACTGTGAGTTCCTCAAACAGCAGTGATTGTAGTTTAGTGAATCAGAAGTCAAAATCAAACAAACTTCACAGTAGTCCAAAGAGGAACTATCTCCTTCTTGATGCGTTCACCTTCCAGATATCTGGACCTGTAGGCGTCCTCCGGGAAGATGCCCCGGAGGTAGGTGATGGAGGAGACTGCCACGGCGATCATCCTCTTGACGAAGACGAGGGACTCGTGCTTGGTTCTCAGGTCGCTCAGGAACAGTCCTGTCCACTTGGAAGAAAGAAAATGACACAAACACGTCGTTGTTGTTGTTGTTGTTGTTGTTTTAAAGGACAACGCGACCGCGCAGATTGACCCCGTGGCCAGAGGATGGCGCAGTTCACTAGTTTACACACCTGCAGAGAACAGACGAGCAGAATGTAATGTCATATCCAAACCGTTTAAATAAATGACCCCGTCAACTGCGAACAGTATCTTCGAGTGTGTTGTATCCGAACCTCCGCAGTTTCCTCCTTGTTCTTCCTGAGGCACATCTTCGCTGCTGCCATTTCCCTCCGTCCCGTTGCCGACCGGGGGATACCTAGCTAACTGGCTCGCTACCTAGCTAGGTATCGCTAATGCTAACGAATCAACTAGCTAACATAAATATGTTCTCGCTGCAGATTCCAGACAATACTGTTAAGTTGACTTTCAAGTGAAGAAAGAAAATATTTGTGCTCTCTTGCTCGGTGCGTCGCAAGAAGCCTGTTTCTCTTCTGAACAGTTAGTCAAACAGTAGAGTTCCTTTTAAACAGCCAGAACCAAACAGACGAGATTACGATCTACGTTTCCCGCCCAAAATATGTCGCGATGAATAATCCAGTGTACTGCACTTAAATTAAAGGAAGAGTTCATTTTAGTCACTTGAGATTTGTAGAAAACTAGTGGACTGAAAAAGAACTAGCAGCCCTGTTCAAAAAAACATTTGTTCCTTTTCCAAATTGTACGTTTTTAATCAAGTTAAGAGCAATGTTGTGTCAGCGGTATTGTTCATCACTTATCAGCTCTATAGTTCCTGTGGTAGTATCAAATCACAGCTTCAATAAATAATATTAATGATTAATTGATTGATCCAGTAAACTAGGTTAGTGAGCAGAGCCATGCACAATACAAACACTCGTACACAAAAATATAACGCAGCAATGATTCATAGATGATTAATTACCTTAATGAACCCGTGACTAATTTAAAAAATATGTGCCATGAGGTATCAGGCTTAACAAGGGGATAAATTAAAAACCCTGTCAACTGTTTTTAGTTATTTCGGCTGATGACAATACCTCTTAGAAGTTAAATGTTGGGTGGAGGAACTGTGATCAAATATTATATTCAAAATAATCGAATTTTTAGGTCCAAAAAGCAGGTATACCCGGTAACTAACAGGAGCGCGACGGAGAACGTCAGTCAAAACTGTTTTCAGTTGATTAAAAACACTACATATTTCAGTTTAGCCTCTTATAGATGCTTGGTTTTTACCTTTCACTGTCATATTTCTTTTCATTGTTGTTATGTGCAGTAACCATTCACTGAGGTGATAAGAAGTATAAGGGAATCACTGCCCCCATCTTATAGTGGGGGCATTTTTCGTAAAAAAAACAACAAATCAAACAAGACCCCTGTTGACATGTTTTTCAATAACACCCTAATAAAATAATTTCAGTGTAACATCCCAACCCACATGTTGGGTTTTTAAGTAAATATGACCCTTGAGGAGAGTGTTACACACCGTTCTCTTTATTTAGATGAAATAACATGTATATTGTTTAACATGAAAATAAAAGAAGATGAATAAAGATGATAAGAAATGTTTGTATGGTCCTTTATATCTAACAGTGGTACGGAATGACATGAAAGAACAAACATGCACTTCAGTCAGACGGGGACAATAGCATGCATTAGCACAGCATAAGTACAAAATTATATACTTTTGTCATAAGTGCAAGACTAGTATTTGGTCTACGGACAACAGAACACACACATCACGTGAACTAAAAAAACAGAAATGCCTCCTCTTCCACAGGCACAAAGATTGACTTAAATATTGTTTATGGAAATGTTATCTCTAAATGAAATCTCCTACAGCAGGCAGCACACTCTGGCCTTTGGCTTTTTACTGCTTGGAGAAGAAGTCTTTGCTCTTCTGGACGTCAGGTTTGATGGTGTCGCTTCCTGGTTTCCAGCCGGCCGGGCAGACTGAAAAGATAAGCCTGTAATGAGTCCTGGCTCCAATAATACAATATGACACACACACATTACAGAACATAACCATCGCTGCGGTGGATTGAGAGCAGGGACATTTATCTGTGCAAGACTTTGCTCTATATATTGTCCACATCGTCTCTCAGCTCATTGTAAAGATCATCACTGATTGGAGAAGCAACCTTTGAATATCAATAAGCCTTTATAGTCTTTGTCCTGTCTAAGTTTTATGACTTTCTAAGCAAGCCAATAGCAATTTTGGATTCAAATAATAAAATGGGGTTATAAGTACAAGAGTTAAATTATTAACAAGAGCATATTTGGCTCATGAAGAGGAGAATTTGGAATCGTATCACTTGCTTGTATTGTAAATTTCAAGCACTCTCGAAACCTTTGAGAAACAAATCGGTGACATTGTTCAATAAATACGTTTTGTATGCCACACGACCAGAGCACAACAGACGACATTAGAGGAGATTACAGAAGCACAGGAACAGTAACACACCTTCTCCGTGCTTGTCGGTGAACTGAAAGGCTTGGACCAAACGCAAGGTCTCCTCAACAGACCGTCCGACGGGGAGGTCGTTGATGGTGATCTGTCTCAGGATGCCATGGTTGTCAATGATGAACAGCCCTCTGTAACAGAGAGAAAGAACAGCTCAAGAGTCTCCCTGATGACCCAATGATGCATTTGCGCATTACATTTGCTGTATGTAAGAGCGCAGATGTTGCTCTGGACATTTTCCGGAACTTTTCCTGCGAGTCCCCTAGAAAAAATCCGTAAAATGTCAAGAGTGAGCCCATGTTGGAATACAGCATAAAGTGGGTGCTCTACCCAGGCGCCACCCATCGCACGAATGCTCTGGAATTATTTGTTCTGAACGGGTCTGACCCTGACAATCTCCAGCTGCATTTTCATATGCGAACAGCAAACTCCAGAAAATGTCCGGACCCAATTTTGAGGTGAGAGAAGAGCCAGGGGGTTGTACCTCTCTCTCCTCACCTCTTTTACATAAGTATTTGTGGCACCTATAATGTGAGCAACTCGATACTGCATTTCCCCCTCTCGATCGCAACCGGCCGTTCACTCTGCCTTGTGTGTCTGGCTGTTCAGGGCGATTATAAACTTCTTTGATTTACAAACTGGATGCGAGAAACCGTAAAGGTCACATTCAGACCAATATTCAGACATTTGCCCTGCGTTAAAATGACGTAAGAGTCCGCATTGATGGTAATGCGATGTTTCTAATATCAGTGAGACAGTGAAATAAGCACACACACACAGAGCAGATGTTTGAGTGACCGCAGCCTGAGATTATACCAACAAAAGAGAAGTGATGGCAGCACAGCCTGCGTTCTCCTATTCGCTTCCTGAAAGTGGTGAATTCAATGATACGTTTTGAAACATGTACCATCTCACGCTGGAAGCAGAAGGAAGAGCGAGTAAAACTAGCTTCATTTGGTTCTGACGTCCATAGACGCACGGTGAAACAGCACAACACCACGTGGTTAACTTCACCTGAAGGCGATGCCCTCGTCTTCCTTCAGGACGCCATAATCTGTGGAGATGGTGCGCCGCGTGTCAGACACCAGGGGAATCTTCATGGTTCCCAGACCGCCCTGCTTGCGTGGTGTGTTGGTCCTTTGAGAACATAGACAGAGAAAAAAAGTGAGGCGTTTGCAAGGGGAGGAGCGAATGGACGCCACCATCCCGTGTGAGTGTTTGAAAAATATAAAGCCTTGTAACTACCATGCGAAATGGGAGAAGTGCGAGTCCACGGAGGCAGCAATGACCTCGCAGCCGATTTTCTTGAACTCATCGGCAGCATCGCTGAATGCGATGATTTCCGTCGGACACACAAAGGTGAAGTCCAGTGGATAGAAGAAAAAGACGACATATTTCCCTGCAACGATGAAAAGAATAATTAAAGCCACTGGGTTCAGTCTAATTAATTCCTGTCTTTTGTGGTGTAAATGAACGTCTATTCAAAACACTGCTGGCATCACAAAACAGCGAATCACAGTCCAGAAGAGAGTGGCATCATCAAAGCATGTCCTGCAACCGACGGGAGATGAGACACAGGTTCAGTCGTACCTCTGTAGTCCGACAGCTTCACATCCTTGAACTGTCCATCTGGCATCACCGCCTTGGCTGTGAAGTCGGGGGCCAGCTTTCCAATCCGTGCGGTGCCTGCTGCCATCTTGGGTCTGACTAGACTACACCAGAAGGAAACTGTTAATATATTACCACACAGTCTTCTCAAAAATCGCAAACCATGGATGGAAACATTCACTTTCCTCATTAGCAGGACAAGAACATTGTGTCTGTTGTGCAGAATATTAACCCAATCGCTCGGTCTCTAATGGAAGACCTGTGCATTTTGGGGCAGAAACTATTAAGTTATTATTTTCATTGTCGGTAATCCGCCAATGATCAATCATCAAGGTCTCACACATGTATACTGTGGTTTTTGAGTAAGATGCATGGACCTTTTATGATAATAAATAACAACAAATGAAAGGCCACATGTCTTGATCATAGATCAATCAAGCGGTTCAAGCAATAGTTCAATGTCCTATTTGATAATAATATGTTTTTGTCAGATTAAAGCAAAAATACTGGAGGATCTAACGATGGACTTTTGAATTTTCACTACCCTCTGACATTTTAAAGACAAAAACACTTACTCGGTTAAACGTTACAATTAATAATCAATTCAGCAAGTTATTATAAAGGCGAAGAAAATCATGTTTAGACATCAAGCATGTTTTCATCAGAGTGACTGCCATTCTCACACAAATAGTAGGGACACTTGATTGTGGGGAAATGTGTAATACTGCGTGACTACTTTATTTAGAGCTGCAACAGTTAGTCGATTAGTAATCGATTGCTAAATTAGTCGCCAACTATTTTGATAATCGATTAATCGTTTCAAAAGTGAGAATTCTCTGCTATCAGCTTCTTAAATGTGAATATTTTCTGGTTTCTTTGCGCCATTGAGACAGTGAACTGTTTATCTTTGGTGTGTGGACAAAACAAAACATCATCTTGGACTTCTGGGAAACACGGTGGACATTTTTCACCATTTCATGACATTTTACCAAACAACTAATCTATTAAACGACAAAAATAATTATCACATGAATCGATTGTGAAAATAAAGGTTAGCTTCAGCCTTAAACTATACTATAATTATAGTCATTATAAAACCCAGGAGAGATAAGGATTTGTCTTCTAAATGTAGAACTGAATACCAAACCCTGATGTCTGGTGTAGACTATATTACAGAACACGTGTAATTAAATCTCAGTGCAGACTCCAGACAGAGCACATCCACTGGTGCCTGGACCTGAACCAATGAACCAGCATCAATCACTTCTTCTCTCGGCTGTTTCCGCCTTATAATATCTCCTGCTTTTTTTTTTTTTTACGTTTTCTTCCTCTTCTGAAAAATTAAAAAAACCCAACAGTGACGCGTTATCAGCGTCCTCCTCCACTGGCCTCCAGTGGCGAACACATATCGACATGGTCTCTTGACACGTGATTTGAGAGACATTTAAAAGTGTTTTCTGTCAGTGGGAATGTTTCAGTTAAAAACTTCAAATAAGCAACAAATCTAAACTGTGGCTCAACTCCCTCTTTATTCATCTTTTTAAATGAACGAGATTTTCATTTCGAGAAGAGAAAGCCACTTGTTGATCTCTGGTGAACTGTGAAACTTCACCAGAAACACTCACAACCCATCGGAGGGAGGGGGAACTTAGTCAAAATGTAAGACAGATTGATGAAGTCATAATGACACATACCTGTGGTCGAAGCACACCGACAGGACGCGGAGAGGAACGGAGTGCGGGAGTTCACCGAGTGGTCCGGGGCATTTATAGCGCGCGCACATCTCGCGATAAGATCTCGCGCGGAACGAGATCTCGGCGCGCCGAGACTGAAACCCCACAGATCTTTACCTACACAGCATGACTTTGCAAATTTTCCCCCTCAACCGTCTCCTCTGGGAATTTTCCCCCCTGCTCTTGCGAAACCACACCAGATCGAGCCATGAGGATGACCGTTAAAGACATGCTTCCTGGAAGTGAAACTCTCAGACTTCGTCGTCAAAGTTGGAAGGATGTCTAATAATCCCAGTGACCACTGTAGTTTATTCATTGTTCACCGGTCAGGAGCACAAGGCAACATTCAACCCCTCCGGATACATTCAGATACAGTTATCCCTCTGAAACTTTCCCAGTGACTTGCAGTTTCTTAGTAATCCAAGGTAGCAGCTCTGCAGGGGTCACAGGATCATGGGGTCTTCATGATCCTGTGACCGAACTGTCATATGACTGAACCTCTCTCACTCTGTGTGGAGGCAGCGCGCCCTCGTCACGAACAGGCATTAGACAGCAAATAGGAACCTTCCCATTGCTGCTGTACCTCTGATCTCTGTTGCAGCCTCTCGGTGCCTTATCAGTGATTTACTTATTAACCTTCCCCACTCAGGATATATACATATATGTCAAGTAAACCACTGGCAGCTCAAGGCCACCGACTCCCCATTCAACCAGATTTTTTAAAATCAGTATAAGCGTTGATGAAGACAAAACTTTGTCAAACTTGGGCTCATGTTCTACATCACATTTTATGGCAAAGTATAAAAACAACAGTTCTCCAAAACGTGTAAAAAAAAAATAAATAACAGCACACAATTTTTTAAAAACAATTTCAAGGACAAATTCAATTTCATAGTCGTAACTTGAGACCATTGCACTTTATAAAGAGACAGTTGCACTTGCTCCCATTTTCCTGGTTTGTCACCGACGACAGTTTCTTTGTGTTTCCAGACGGGACAGAGTGGGTTTACTGTTGCAACATCTTGTTCTCATCCTGTGGGCTGCCGAGGGCATTTTTTCATTCTCATTTCCTCCTCACCACTGCTTTATTTACACAGTGACCGGGCTGAGTTACAGCACCCTTTCTCTGTGCATGTTCACTATGACAAGTAGTTATTTTTTTACCCAAATATTATAGTGACCAACTATCTCAAGGGAGTAAAATGTCAAGTTAAATCTTTTTTCCCCCTTAGCCTATATAAACTGCTGCCAGAGTGAAGATGCACAGAGACATGATGCGGTTCTTCAGCTTACTCATTGTGCAAATAGTGCTGAGAAAGAAATAAGAGTAAAAAAAAAAGGATCATAGAATAATCTTTGACACAAATCTGGGTGCATTTTAATGAAATATCACATTACTCCTGTCGACAAACATAATGCGATGCTTTGCGTGGTCTGGGGGGGGGGGGGGTTAGTAGCCTGTTGCCTGGTTACGTCATGTGAGCCCGTCCTCTTTAATAATGTCAACCTGAGAGGTGTTATCAAATCTCCACAGGAAATGTATTAAGACCAAGGAGAGTCACTGGAGACCCTAGTTTTTTAAAAGTGCATTTTTCCTCATTCAACAACTTTTTATTGTTTTTCACCGATCCAGAAGAAACTGTATAACTCAGATTGCTGTGCATAAAAAAAGTGTCAAGAAAATATTTCACCCAGGTCTAATGTACACGTGATAAGAACCCCTGTGTGTGACACGTGCTTCTCTCCAACCAAGAGAGAAAATGATGAAGGGGAAGTGGAGGTGGTTTCACAGAGATTCACGCTGTAGTTTACTGTGCATCTCAAATTACACTGTTGTTTTTCAGCTGCCATGAATGCCATGTCAGAGTAGCTGAAGGCAGACGAGGGCAAAGCAAGGGGTTATAATTTTAGTGACCTTTAGTGACCCAAATACCAAATTCTTGCTACAAAAGTACAGTTTATTTCAAGATTTTCTTTAACAATATGAAACGTCTGATGTCCAGGAAATTAAGTTTCCATTAATTAAGTTTTACATGATTTCAAACCATCATTTGAAGATAAACCTGCATTGATTTTCATGTTAGCTCACCAGAGTGTGGTTGATGTGGACAGTGGGAGGCAGCTCAAACAGCCCCCTCTTTTCTCCCCTGTCACAGAGCGACATCCAGTTGCCATGGGCACAGCATCAAGGGCCAGATAAGAGGGGGGACACACAATGGTCTCCTGTTGGAAAGACTGCGGTGGGCTGGTGAACAAACGACGCCTCGCCTTCATCTCCTATCTCACAATATGCCAATAATTAGCACATCTGCTCCACTGCTGACCCCAAAAACAAATGTAGGGAACTTGTGTGTCCATCCTCCTGGTCGGAATCAGAATTATGAATGCCACATACAGCATTTAATGACGGATTAACAGCTGCAATGTAAATGGCCCCACTGGAGTTTTTTATCATAAGCAGTGTACAGCTTATCAGCCCTCACACCCCGCCAAAGGGAAGCAGCAGATCTCAACAAAAATGGAAAATTAAAAAATGTTAAAAATGTTTTCTCTTTGCGTTTCTGTCCTTTGTCTCAATGTCACAGAATTGATTTAAAATGACGATAACAAAATAATAGTTTGGGAAATATGCTCATTCGGTTTCTTGACAAAATTTAGAAGAGAAGATATTTTGTTAGAGGTCAGGACGAGTACACACAATGATGTTGCAAACTATTAAAAGAAAACATAATGTAAAACCTTTAACCCACTACAATATTGTCTTTGTCCAAAATAAACTCACTCGGATTATTTCCACTCACACTGATGCTCAGCGAAATAACAGTGAACTGAATAAGCTGTGTCTTGGTGACGCTGGTATAGATTGAATTGAGAAATGTTTAAGTGGTCTCTCTCCAGTGATGACAGAGTGAGGAGAGGGTTGAGTGGGACCGTCTCAGTGTGAGGTTGATTGGGCGCCAGGTCCAGACTCGTCTCGATGAGGCAGCAACGCGCTGAAGTCAGCAGGAGGAGCTCAGAGGGGAGCTGGACAATCCCTGTCACCTCACAGCAGGACGTGACAGCCACATGGGACTGCACGCACACACAAACACACAGAGTACAGAGCACAGAGCGATGGACACAAATCCAGCAGATTTTCTTTGTTTTGCAACGCCATTATTCCCCAATACCATTTCATTCGATAATACTTTGAATAATTGTCATCGGGATGACTTCTTCATCTGTTAATTGTTTCATAAAGAAGCAGTAATGGGATTGGCTGTCTGCTCATTCAGACCTAATCTACAAACAGGTGCAAAAAGGCCTCGGATCCATCTGTTTCGATTCAAAAGATTAGCAAGGAAAAAATCGAATAAATAACTGCTGGAATTGAATAAAAAAATAAATAAACTGTGTTTTAACACGTGTAGCTATGTAGTGTGTATGTGAAGTGGTGGCCGCATTAGTAACAGAAGTAGTCGTATCTATAGTAGTAGTCATTGTGGCTGTAACAGTAGTAGTAGAAGAAGAAGTAGTAGTATAAGTATTATTACTAGTAGTAGAAGTAGTAGTCACAGATTAATACTTGTCATCGTCTTGTAATACTCTGTGCCTTTAAGAATTCTCCCGCGCTAGTAGACGAACACGGAAGTGGACCGGAAAGGGCAGGAATATTTCGCGCCAAATTGAAACAATACACTGGCAGTGTGTGCGGCGGCGGGACGGACGAGCTGAGACACAAACCAGCGGACACCAGGCGCAGTCTTCCAGTCACTTTGACCCCACATCAGTCACGGTACGTATCGACCAGACACAAACCTGCTTCACGACCGACACCGACAGGCGGAAGTCGCTCAGCTGTGTGGAGTTTGGTTGAGCTGTGAAGTCGGTTTCTCTCTCTCTCTCTCTCTCGTGTAGCGAACATGGAGGAGGCCAACAAGCTGATCGGCACCGGCAAGAAGCACCTGGTGCTGGGGAAGGTGGTGGAGGCGGTCAGCGCCCTGCAGGAGGCCTGCGGCCTGCTGTGAGTTCCCCTGTCAACCGTCACCGTTAACACACACGTGGATAGAATGGATTAACACCACAGACAGCTGCCGGGCCGGCATTCAAATAACAAGCAGCTACAAGTCCGAAGTTTGTCCACATGACGTATTCCGAAGGGGAATATTTTTCATGTTTTTAATTTCCCAGCTATAAGAATAGAAATTAACTTAATGTATACAGCACTTTAGAATACAGTCACAAAGTGCTTTGTATTGTTGAAACAGGATTTAAACTTTTCAGGACTGAGGCAAATGGAATCAGGGGATTGAATTAATATTGAACTAAAACATCAAGATAAAACAATAGAAGAAGTTTTAAAAGGTGATATTAAAAGGTAAAAAAAAAGTTAGTGGACTTTCATTATCAATTTAATCAAGATTTTTCTTTTCACCAATTGATTAATCGTCTCCAATAATGCTGTCACAATGTCCTCGAGTCCCAGGCGACGACGACGACAACAACATTTAAAATGGAGACTTCATCTCCCTAATTGTTGGAGCTCTCGTCGTGAATGTGCAACCTGATTTTTATTTGTTTGTTTCAGGGCTAAGAAGTACGGCGACACAGCAGACGAGTGTGGAGAGGCGTTCTACTGGTGTGGGAAAGCGCTGCTGGATTTGTCACGGTGAGCTCAGGAATATTGGTGTAATCGTAATGTTTTTTCAATCTCATCGATTCTGATGGAATTGTTTTGTAAAAATGAAAATCTAGCAGTACTGTGCAGACCGAACTGATTTGCATTGTTGCAGGATGGAGAACTCTGTCCTGGGAAACGCTCTGGAGGGAGTGCCGGAGGAGGAGGAGGACAAAGAGAAACCTAAAGACTCCAACGTGGAGGGCACAGAAAACATCGATGGTGAGGATCGTGAAACTTGTCAATTTTAACTTCAATTGTCTTCCCTCTTTATGAAGGACGACTGTTTTTTACGCTGCTCAAAACCAACCTGTGGCTCTCCGGTCCCCCACCCACAGAGAAGACCAGAGATGAGCTGAGGGTTCAGGTGTACGACGCCATGGCGGAGAAGCAAAACGAGAAGGACGGCGAGAAAGTCGAAGGGAAGCCGAGCGAAGACGCAGAGAAGAATACGAAAGGTGACGTAGAAACAGCAGAGGCTGCCGATGGACAAGAGAAGCCAGCAAAGGAAAAGGGAGCTGAGGAGGAGGAGAAGAAGAAGAGCGAGGCGAGCGGGAGCAAATCTGCAGGAAGTGAAGCCAAGAAGGAAAAAGAGTGCGAGAAGGAAGGCGAGGATTCGGCAGACAAGCCCGAGGAAGCAGAAGGTGACTTTTCTTCCCCTGTCTGTCCTTAAAGTACAGACCTTGATTGTAAATTGTCTACATGATGGTTGTTATGGCACATTTCCCAATAATTTTTTTCTGTTGTCAGATGCTGAAGAAGAAGAAGAAGAAGGGGAGGAAGACGACGGTGATGATGTAGACATGGAGGGTGACGCACAGCAAGGCGACGCCGCCGCTGAGAAGGTACTCGAGCTGATTGGTCGAGTACAAATCAAAATGACTCGGACGAGCGTGTGATTGTAAGTGTCAGAGTTTAAATCGGCGTCTGTGTATTTCTTCTTCAGGAGAGTGATGATGATGATGAGGAGGAGGAGGAGGAGGAGGTGGGGAACCTGCAGCTGGCCTGGGAGATGCTGGAAGTAGCCAAAGTCATCTACAAAAGGTAAAAAAAAAAAAACTCCTGATCTGTTTTCAGCTTGTGATTGTTGGGATGTGAATTTTTATATTACTCGCAGAGCTTCCGCTTCCATGTAAACTTTTATTTTTTATTCTTCCTTTAAGGAAAGAGTCTAAGGACGATCAGCTGATGGCGGCTCAGGCTCACCTGAAACTGGGTGAAGTTTCTGCTGAATCTGGTACGAACAGGTTTCCCAAGTCGCTCGACAAATCTTTTGTGATTTCCCCCCCCGACACCTGTGAATATCTGACGGGAGATGGATTCTGTTATTGTAGGACTGAAGTGATTGGTTGTGGGGTTTTTTATTGATTATCATTTTAAATTATGGTGCAATCAAATATACCTTTTTAAAAATGTCATTGAGTGGGCAAGTGTCACATATTTTTTTTCCTGTGTATCCTGTAGCATTCATGTTTTGTCGATGGTGATGGACATATTACACAATTTCTGTTTCTGTTTTATAGGCAAAGTATATGCTTGTGAAAATAATCAGCAGATTAATTGTTAATAAAAAAAAAGGATGCACTTGCAATTGAGGGCAGATCATATTACAAACTAACACCTTTTTTGAAATTAAATTTAAATTTTCCTTATTGAGCGATGGGTGATTGAGTTCCTACCCTTTTTTTTTTTCTTCTCAGGAAATTACACGCAGGCGCTGGAGGATTTCCAGGAGTGTCTGAAGCTGCAGGTTAAGCACTTGGACTCCGACAGCCGCCTGCTCGCCGAGACTCACTACCAGCTGGGCCTCACCTACAGCCTGGACCTCCAGTACCGGCAGGCGGTGGACGAGCTCAACAGCTCCATCTGCGTCATCAAGAGCAGGCTGGGTAACGGCGCATTCCTGTCAGACACTTTTTTTTTTAATTTCTTTCTGATCGGTACCAGAGTCCGTGCTCACACGTCCACCTCGTCTTTCAGGCAAACTGCAGCAGCTGCTGGACAAGTCCGCGGGCCCTGAGGCCCTGCCCGGCGAAAGGAAGGAGATGGAGGAGCTGAAGGCTCTGCTCCCGGAGATCCAGGAGAAGGTGGAGGACGCCACAGAGGGGCTGAAGACGGCGAGCACCGCCTGTGAGGCGCTGAAGGGCGCCCTGGTGAGTCGGAGATGATTTTCTTCAAATCGTCGTGAGGTCAAGGAAAGGTGTTAAGGAGAACTCATAGGACTTAGGAAAAGCCGACAGCGCTGCTCAGAGTATCCGACTCGAGTTTCACTATTCTAGGTAATATTATGCGACGGCGGATGTCATGGACGTGCGACTGCCGTGGTGAAACTACGAAGATGGACTACAAAAACGCAGCGGCTCCATCCATCATTCTTCAGTGTGTTTTACCACCGTGTGACATCAGATGTAAATGATTAATATGTAACCGTAACACACATGATGACGTGCGTCTCTTCTGGGTCATATTCATACTCTTCTACTTCGGACTGAATCGTTTACGTCCGTGCATGGCGCTTCAAGTTAAATATCGCTGCCGCAATGAATTGTGGGCGTGAAGTCAAAATCTGAGCCGGTCAAAGTGTGTCCAGCAGCAGGTGACCCACTGTGCTTGACTTGACTTCCACGGAATCCGGGAGGCGTGTGAGAACGGTAGATTACGACTCTCTCTTGTTGACTGTGTTCCTTGTTTCCCCCGAGTGACTGGAAAGTCCAAAAGTTTTTTTGTTTTAGTTGTAAAGCTAGCAGGCTAAGAAACCGACATGTTCTGTCTGTGTCTGGGATGTTAAGTTCTGTTGGAGTGAAGTCCATTCTAAAGACTGGTCTTAATCAAGACAGACTTGGCAGTTTAGACCAGTTTTAGCAAAGATCAGTTGGTGCAGTCGGCCTTCTTAAAAAAAAAAAAACTAAAAAAAAAAAACTAAGTCTCTGTTAATGTTGTCGTCAGGGCGGAGCCTCCACCTCCTCTGCCTTCGCTGAGGCCGCTCTAGAGAAAGGTGACGCTGCCTGCAGTTCAAAAGTAAGTTGCACTTTGTCATGGCGTAAATACTGGATTCAAATATAAACATGATTTATAGATGGCTATTGTGTCTAGATTATTGTCCACAATATTTTTTCTTCTTCCAAATTTCCGGAGGCCTGATTTCAGTTTTGTTCCGTCCAGGTTAACGGCACATTCACTAACGGAGTCGCTTCTACCAACGGACACGCTGCCGCAGCTCCGGTCTCTAACATCTCCCACCTGGTCCGGAAGAAGGTGAGGGAGGAAGGGAGATACATATTAGTGATTCAGTGTTTTTTTTTTAATGACAACATAAAGATGTGAACGCGCTCGTTGGCTGTATTTCAGAGGAAACCGGAGGAGAGTCCCGTGAAGGAAGGCGCGGTGAAGAAGGCGAAGCAGGGGACCAACGGAGTCGACAAAGCCACCAACGGACACACCGCCAGCATGGAAGTGGAGAGGTACGAGTCGCAGTGTTAACACTACCTGGCCACTGTGCCGGTTAATGCACTGAACGGTTTGTCACGTAGAACAGAGGTTTACAGACCGATCTTCTCTCTCTTTCAGTCAGTGAAGCCGGATTCCCTCCAGAGTTTTGTCTCCACACAAGAAGAGATTCACCGTCCTGCCAACCCGTTCCTCCTCCTACACTTGTTTGCTCTTGTAAATACGTGTATCTTTTTTGTGTCTGTTATGTTGATTGTTCATGTATGTGACCTATGAATTTGAATAAAGAATGTTGTTTGATAACACTTTGGTGTAAAAACTCTGTAAAGAAAAGAATAGGTGTCAATCAGCCACAACGCCAAATTATAACTAGCACCATTTGTCAGTAGTAAATTTTCAACTGACGATGAAGACCCCCACAGCTTATGTATGTTGATGTATCTCAAGCGAACATGAGCACTAGGGTTTGTTCGTGCACTATACTGGAAAAACTTTAAAAAATATATTATTTGGACAATGACGGAACAAGATATTCAGCTTTTCTGTGGTTATTTTTCTGACTCGACTTGAGCTGTGACAGACCCTTCACATGGAGGGTCCATGGCCCCTCAGGACTGTTCAATCATACGTCAATACCTTCAGTTGCTGTATATCACTAAGGAACAAAGTTAAAATCAACTTTCACATGTGAACTAGTGCTACAACCTTTACTTAAGAGCCCCAGCACACTAACCTTCAGTTTACATGGGAATGATACGGACTGGATAAGCAGCCGGTTTCAAAAGAATAAAACCTAAATGGTGCAAACAAACTTCATGCTGAAGTTTTGCCTCAATATTTTAAAAGGCTTGTCATACAGACCTACACATTTCATCACAATAGGTTCATTTCATCGTAATGTGGGTGTTAAGATTATTGAGTTTGTTAAATCATGTGGGATGACGTGTATTTAATTAAGAACATATTGCTTGAACCTAATTTGTAATTAAACTGTTGGATACACTTGTTTTCACAGAAGCATGAGCGGAAATAACTTAACGAACGATGACAATTCAATTGGCTGCTGCTTTCAGTGTTTTTTAAATGTCATGATGTGTGCTGACTCACTGTCGTCATGACAGAGTGGGACACTCGACCACAACAGAGCCATTGTTTCAGTTATCTGCAATCACCAGTTTTCTCAAACTATGAGCTGTAGGAAGTGTCCAACTTAAAGTTGTATATTTTTGTATAGAATATCAGCCTTTGAGAAAAATGTTCATTTTAGGGGTGACAACTAAATTTGTAATAGTTTAATGGTACCTAATGAAAGCAACTCTTCTTGACAGCTTTGTCTGAAAGCCTGTATGTTGATTTATCTGAAGCGAACATTAGCACTAGGGTTTGTTCGTGCACTACACTGGGAAAACTTTTTCTAAAATTATTTGGACAATGACGGCACAAATACCTTTCATAGCGACGACCGCAGTCCTTTGAGTTAATTTAAATTGGTTAAATACTAATTATATCCAGCACAAGTGGAGACTGTTGTTCAGTGGGAGGAGCTGCTCAGGTTGCTCTTGGCACGGGATCCCTACACGTCTCTGATTGGTCGACTCCGACCCGGATTGATTCGAGCTGCGGCTTTATCCCGTGAATTCATTACGGGGCTGAGTCGAGGGTCGGCTACAGGGCAGCGGAGGATCAAGACTCATCGTCTCACACGCAGGACTCAAAACAGCACAGGAGCCGGATCATATTGAAACATATCAGCTTGTCAGGAACCAATTTTTATTAATATCATTAATAATGTGTCATCAGCATCATCAATGAAATGAGTTAGTCTGTTTGAAGCAGAATCAAGTGTGCATTCATTGCCCTTCTTTTTCTCGATGAACACTTCAGTTCCACAAAGCGAGGAGGAAAAAGGGGGTGAGGAGTGGGGGTGGTGGGGGGGGTCAAAGGAGGGCAGGAGCTGCAGTGAAGGAGGAAACGCAGGGAAAACAACGTCTGGCGGAGCAGGAATCTCCCCCTTCACTGGGATATGATTGGTTTTTCCCTTGTGCAAGAACAACAACAAAAAAAACAAAAAAATAATCAAAACAAAAGAAATTTCAAAATGGTGCTCTAAAAACAAAGATGAGAGAGGAAGAGGGGGGATTGCTTGCTGGGATGTGGTTGGTTTTGGCTGCCGTTGTGTTGTTGTTGTTGTTTGTTCCATAAAGCCACGTTAGGATCTGATGCAGTCGTCGTCGTCAGAGGTCTGGCTGCTGCTACTGGTTTCCGACTCGGAGCCCTCCTCGACGTGCGCCTCCGCCACACTCCTCCAGGGGGTGAAGTGGAGGGTCACGCCCCGCGCCCTCGGGAGAATGCCGTTCCTTTGCACGCCGTTCCTCTTCAGCTGCTCAAAGCACACGGACAGTTGCAGTGTGAAATTCAAATTCTGACTCAGTGTAGAAAGTAAAAAAAATATAAAACAACAACGGCTGAAATGATAACGTGATCGTGCGTGCAGTCAATTCAAGTCTGCGGACTCACCTGTTCAGTTTTAGTCTGGAACTCTCTGAGCTCGTCCTCTGTCAGAGGCAGGAAGTTGTCATCGTTCTCTGGGTACTCCTGCCAGCCCATGGCCTTCAGCAACCTACATGAGCACAGTCGTGTTCTGCTTAGCTTATTGCGCGCACGTGTGTGTGTGTGAGATGATGTTAGCAGTGTTTTACCTGTGCTCTGCCTCCAGGGAGCTAGACAGGTGTTCGGTGTCGGAGTCACTGAGGGAGTATGACATTCCGTTCTCGTGGCAGACTTCTTCGCTGTAGGCTTTGGGCTCCGGCGTGTTGCTTTCGCCCTGAGAAAAGATTCACACAGCAAAAGAACACGGTTCATAAATCTTGTACGGAGCAGGGAGAGGTGATGGTGACACGGATGCTCTTAGCCGCCTGCCACTTCCAGAGAAACCAAGTCTCCTTGAAGCCTGTTGCCCTGGACAAGGACCTTTGTACCCCTGTTTCTCCCTCTGATCATGGTCTAAGAAGGGCAGAAATGTCCCCCCAAAATATATTGCAAATAGTCTGTTACATCCACAGTCAAATAATAAGACAAATGTTATTTAATTTTTTTTAAATAAACACTGGCATTATCATGGAGAACTTGAGAGATTTTACAAATCTGTATTTTAAAAGATGAGCCCTTGACATGATCACTTTTAGAGATTTGAAGTGATCTTGATTTTGATTTTCTGACTGTGTGCAGAAAAACAAAAATCACGACTCGCCAATGGGACAGTGACATTATTAAGTAAATAAAACGATGTCAACAGTATTTGGACAGTCACATTTTTGTCCTTCAGGCTCTGAATGTCAGCACATTCAATTTTGAAATTAAAATAATTGACACTAAAAGTCTTGGCTTGAATTTGAGCAGGTTAATGCAGAGAACTGTGGAAGAGATAGAGCCCTTTTAACACACTGCCAACATTTTACATTGTACAAGTAACTGGACAGATATACAAATGAAATCAAATGGAATAATATTATTATCATGCTAACTCAGTCAACTATGAGCTCTGTTGAACAGACGTTGACTAAACACACAGCTGCCTAAGGAACATTTAGTCGAAAAATGTCCAATTACCTTTGAACAACTCAACTTGTAGTATTATGTTATGTTCCCATGTGTGGGAGGACTGCTGCTCCCACATGTCTTTCTATACTGATAGAAACCTTCTGAAATTAAGGCCCAAAACTCGCCACTTTCTCAAAATGAATGAGCTGCAGTTCAGACCCTGAAGAACAAAAAAACGTGAAACCAAACCTTTCCAGACTGGACAGGACATAAAGATTAAAAACGTCACACGATACACGCACTTTATCTCTCTCCAACAGAGCACTTCCTTATCTCTGCTGTTACCTATAACGACTGCGCCTTCCTGTCTGACGGTTTATGAAAATAAGTCGGACCGCTGCTTACCTCCCCTGATGTTCCGGGGCTGCTGCTGGTCGTCAGCTCCCCGGTGCCCTCGTCCTTCAGGGCCCGCAGGAACTCGCTCTTTCGGTCCGGACCGCGGCGCATCAGCTTCAGCCTCGACGGGACGATGTCTATGGGAGGAGTCGTGCTGGAGGGGTGCTGCAGGCGGAGCCAAGAGAGGAACCATGCAAAGGAGAAAAGAGAGTTAGTATAATTCTCTTTTTTTCCCCCCAGGCTGAGACACCAATCAGTCAGATATCAAATCCATTTAATAGCTCAAAATAGGCCAACAACCATCAGCCATTTTTACCTGTCAAAATTTTCAATCTGTAAGATTCTCAAACATTTGCTTAATTTTTTTGATTTTTTTTTTTCCAGCAGTTGCACACATGATATTCAGTGATACTTTCTGGTGAATATTTAAGTTTATGGCCATAGACAGACACATAAAATACCCTTGAGAGAAGACAGGGCACACACATAAATACACCGCTGCAAAGGAAAAAAAACTTCATGTGCGCAAGTGAGTAAGCATCTCAGTCAGCAACCACACTAACACATAATCACTATGTTTAGATAAAACCCCTCATTAACTTCCTCGGGGGTAAGGCCCGCTACACGCATAACGTAGGAAGTCACGGTAGAGGAACTAAGATTTCGACACTACACTGGAGTTTTCCCCCTTCGCTCACTGTGAAATTGCCTTCGAAATGACATTATAAATATAAATATGTTCTTGTTGGGACTCTATGCTACTCTCCGTGTCTCATGGTCCTCACCTCTTTTGGGGTGTTGTGCTGCGGTGCACTGACTGGGGTGCTGGGTTTGGCTGCAGAGACGGGGCTGGTGAAGACGGAATCTCGGCCCGGCATGTGGAGGCCGGACTTAGTGATCTCTCTGCCACCGGATTTCCACTGGGTGCTCTGGAAGCGAGGACGTTCATGGTTACAAAACGGCCAAGCAGCACAGACAACCGCAGAAAAAGAAGTGGTTGAAATAGTTTAAGGCGTCTCAGTGAGTCCCTACTTTGCTGGGGGCCACAGCGGGTTTGGGGACCAGGTTCTTGTAGACACTGGAGCCCACGATGGGAGCTTTGTTGCCGTTGGTGGGCAGGGCACCGGCTGTGGCGAAGCCCGCAGAGAAGGCCGTGCCGGGGTCCTCCCTGGAAACCTTCTTGATAACCAGCATTTTGGACACCATCTGTTTGCCACTAGGGGGGTTTTCTGAAAACGATCGGGACAATCAGAAATAAAATGTTACAGGAGGCGAGGGTAAAACGGAGTTCAAACTGAATTGACTGTTTCTTGTTTATCCAAGAATAGAAATCTGAGCTCTTACCCCACACTCCAGCGTGGGGAGCCACTGCTCGCACCTGAGTCCCAGGCTTTCCAGTTGTTTCAGGGTTGAGGGAAGGCTGAAAGACAAACACTCAGCATTCAAATATTGTATTTTAAAGCTCGGTTGACGTCCTGAGATCTAAACATGTTGCTACTAACAAGATTAAGCCTTCTGGGTCAATGCAGAGAAACGCTATCATCTCATGAAATGTACAATCTTTATTTCTGACAATAGCGTTGACGATCTGGGATTAGGTGCCGTGTGAACAAGTCACACTTTGCCATTGACTCAAGGCATCTTATCTTTTAAAATAGCTTTGTCATTGAAGAACTATGACAAGGACAGTCGCACGCTTAATGATTTTTTTTAAGAATCAGAGAAGGTTATCGACTCACAAAGTCCTCTTCCACAAACTTCAACTTGTCGTCCTTGCCGTCTTTGCGTTCCTCGTTGGGAAACTTGTCCGAGTACGAGGTGCCCTTGCGGGGATGGAAGTTACCATTGCGCTGCCGGTGCCCCCCCTGCCTGTCCCTGTCGCCTGCTCCCCGCTTGGGGTGGCGTCCCTGGTGGTGGTGGCCGTCCTGGGCTCCCCGTGGGGCTCCATGCCAGCTGGGTGTTTCCTTCCAACACGATCCACCCGCCAGCCCACCATGTCCCCCTTTGGCCACCCCCGAGTCCACTGAGTCATGCCTCAGAAGCAGAGAGGGCTGCTGCCATCCGTCGCCTCCAGAGAGAGAAGTCAAAAACAGCATTTGTAAGAATGATGATTTAATGATGCTTTTCGAAGGTGCTGAATAACAGTGAACTCTAACTTTGACAGATCAGTGAAGTTTCCCTTAGAGTTGCCGTCAGTCCTAAAACAGATCGCTGTCAGAGTTTCATTTTTAAAATAGGCACAAAGGCCCAAAACAAAAGAGGAAAAAGATGCACTGTTCAAGCCATTACATTGTTCAACTGAGACTGAATCCACTCGCAGGATAATTTATAATCTGCATTTCCCTCGGAATCAACATCCATCCATCCATCCATCACATAAAATAGCACCCTAAACAACAAATATTAAAACAGTCAAACTATCGATGAGGTTGATTCTATTCCAATAACTTGAAGCAATCAGAACTTGTTTTCCTTCACTATTGTCTATTATTGTCATTACAATACTTACACAAGCACAACGCAGGTTGGTAGGTTTTTTACAGCGCAAAACAAAAGTGGAACAAATATCTCCAGAAGTCCTTTACATGCCTGGGAGTCCGCCAAACAAAAAACGTCGGTGAAACAAGACGTAATACGAACGACTGTAGACGTCTCATGGCCATCAGTGGCCACCGGTCAGCTGACCGAGTTACTGTGTCTCATTCCTCTCACTAAACCATTTCCTCTGTCGGTTAACATTTTTCACATGTCTATATTTTTCTATAATCATCTGTGACAGATGTCATTGTCCCTGCTTCGTTTCTGCAACGGGCTTCAGAAACTCCTGCAGGTTAAACCCGACGAACAAGGCTTAAAGCTGATTCGCTCTGAGAGACTCGGAAACACTCACAAGCCCAGAAATATTATGAGGCCACAACTAGGCCTGTCATGATAACTACCTTATCGACTTATCGCACGATACATGAATATTAACTCAATAATTTTTATTGACCTCAATAACAGCCGTTGTGTCTACATGTGTGTTTGTTGACATGAGAATGAACGTCAACAACTGTCCAAAAAGTCTCGCTGCTTCTGTCCTCTCGTCTGTTCATATGGTCATATGATTAATAAATCACTGGTTTGGTCTATGAAATGTCAGAAAATATGTTTCTTTAGTATTTTTCTAAAATGTTGGACAACATTTCCCTCAGCAGCAACACAAATCGTGTAGGAATCGCACAAGCAACGACCAAGCTCATGCAATTCAGTATTAAAAATATGGTCTTAAAAGGACGATAATATAGTTCATCGCATTAATTTCGGGGACAATATATCGTGCAATAAAAAGCAATTATGGTGACAGGCCTAGACACAACATGCAACCTGTGAACGACCCTTGTTAAACTAAGTACTTTCCCCATTCAGAAAAGAATATATGCTGCAACAAATGGACATATAATTGTCCTGAAATATAACGACAGCTCCCGCTTCCAAACACGTTTCAGAAAAAAAAAATATTGCTTTATATTAGGGTCAATACAGCCTCCTCTTTCTCCAGAGGGGTTGAGAACACAGTGACGTTTTTCCAGTCCATTCAGCAAGTCAAGCAAAATCATCTTTCTTGGCAAAACTGATGTGATGACTAAGAGACAACCAACATTTTTCCTTTCCCCAAAGCTTTATGAACGCGCCCTACTGGTATGAGTAAGTCGAGACCATCGGAGGAAGCCATTTTTACACGCCGCTGCACTTAACTAGTGCTATTCTGCTAGTTTCAGTGTTTTTGCTCATACGTTTCTCCATCAGTTAAGCATTTTGACCATCAGAGAGCAGCCGGTGCACACGGTTACCTGCTGGAGCACGCAGGGAGCCGTTGTTGAAGAAACCATCAGAAGAGTTGTGGCGGCGGCGGCTCGGAGCGGCTCTGCCGTCTCTGTGGTGGTGGGGCTCACCTTGTTTGTCAAGGTTGACAGCAGGGGACTGATGGAAGACAGAAATGGGACGGTGTTAGAGAAGTGGGAGTCAGTTCACACAGAAGAAAGTGGATCATTAACTTTAACAACGTCTAAAAGAATCATCAGTTACCCCTCAGACCGTTTTTCACGAGATTAATATTTCCCTCTGCTTCATCTTTATCCTTATGTAGAAGCTTGGATGAGCATAAATCCTCTCCATACTTCCATTCCTACATACTCGTTCCCACAGAAAACTAAATAATACTTCATAATAGTAAGTGAAAATGTCAGCGTAGGGATTAACCCTGAGTCACCAAGTGAACAAAAAACAACAACAACTCACAAACCAAAAGCAATGCTGGAATGTTTATCATAAGAAATATGCTGCTGAGGAAGCAAAGAAAATGAAAAACACAGCGTCCACAATCGTGAAAAGCTTAGATCCTGACACAACAGCACTGACACTGACTGTGTGTTTGACAACGTTGACCGCGATATGCGAACACTATCTGATTCCTTTTTACTCGTCGATTGTCGAGGTCCAAAGATCAAATGAGATTGTGTTCATTCAGCATATCGCCCGCGAGTTTCATCTCATGGAACTTTTAGAACGGTTCGCAGACGATACCCAGTGAGATAAAGTAGAAACATCCTAAACTGGGCTAACTCCAAACTCACAGATTAGACTGAACTCAAGGCAGAAAAAAAAACAAGATCCAAGATGAAAAGTGACAAAAGTTCACCTTACAGATCCTTTAACAGTCATTTCCAACAGCCACTGCCCATGTCCCACAAGAGGCAATATTTTGGATAACGATGGCTGATTTTTATACAATTTATCCAATGATACATCCAATGTTTTCCCATCAATTAAAATATCTCTGCTCGGTGATGTCAGACAGCCTCAGACAAAAGGTCAAAAGGTCAGTGCAGTCCACAGTTTGATTCAAAGCATGTGACGTTTACACAGCAGGTGACTACACAATCACAACCAATCACACAAAGGCTAAGGTGAGCACAAAAAGGTCTTCCACATATCTTATTAATTGGCTGCAATATTTGTTACTGAAACACAAACCTTATTGTTAGTGTCTTTGTTTTGAAGGTGATAACACTGAGAAGTTCAAACACAAACTCTTACCAAGTACTGCCTGTTATTTTCCTATTTCAGGACTCATCATCCTATATTGTGTAATAATGCAATATCTCATAATGCAAACTCACTGAACTTGTTTTAACTGTCAAACAGATTCAAGATGAACTTCAAATACATGCCAGATGTACAAAAAAATACCAACAATCCTACCTAATAAAAAAACTATGAACTGCAAATTGAAATACTAATGTGGATAATATGGCGGTGCAGGTTAACCATTTCACTCACCTACAGCAGCAGCATGTAAACATACTGATTCTATGAAAACCAAAATCTCCCCCTTCATATTCTTTTAGAAAATCCTTACAAACTTAGCAATGCCTAGAAGTAAAAGAAAATCTATGAAACGTTCCTTTAAAACCTCAATCAGAACCTTGAGCTGTCAATAAATGTTATTTAAAACTGTTTTCTTTCCTCTGTTATGAGTCTTTTTCATAAGATACACAATGTCGGTGGTGACCCACCAGTGAACCATGTACTGACTGCACTGTCAGTCCCTGAGGCAGACGGACTTGCAAGCACAAACACACGCACGCACGCACGCAAGCGCGTCAGTGTCTCTCTCACAGTTGTACTTACAAGCTTCGTCTACCTGCTCATCGCCTGGGATCACCTAGCGCGCACACACAAAAACATGAAAACGCACGTTTACACACACCTTGGCAGGCTGGGGTGTGGAGAAGTTAAGCCAGGCAGGGACAAAGTCATGCTGCGCCATTTAGGTCCAGTGTTTCCGGTCAGTGGATCGAGGCATCAAACCTCATGGCAAGGATCTAATGGGAGAAAAGAGCGACAGGAGAAACATGTTCAATATTCAGCTTTTCGACATTTTAAGAGACACAAATCCCTGACACTGAATCGAATTCACTTAATGCCCATCTCTTTGATTTTTCTCCTCTCTCTTTCAAGTGTTGTCTGCCGTCAGTTATTTGGAAATCGCACCTTGTTACGGTCTCCCACAAGACGAGGCAAAGAGTCCTATTCTTAGCAGAAAACAACAAAGCTCGACTTGCTGCCGCTGTGCAACTGATAACTGGCTTGACAGCCGCGAAGGAAAATATCTTGTACATAATACTATTCAATTGCAATGTTTGCAATTTGTGATAAATGTAAATAACTCATCATGCTGGATTTAGCTGAACCCTCTATCTCAACTCAAAAACCATTGTGTGCTTGAGGAGGAAAATTAACACCTGCTACCCACAAAATGTTGAACCACAGCATGGCCATTAATTCCCTGACTATTGAGTCAACTCATGCGTGTTTGGCCAAGTCGAGTGAGTGAGGTCAAGCTTTATCTTTACCCCAGAGTCTGTGGCTCTGAAGTCCTCTGCCTCCTCTCTCAGTCCGACTGGTCTCGGTTCCTCAGGCCTGTTGGCACTGATCACAGCGCGTGTGCACTGACAAATGGGGAGCAGCACACCAACGATCCCCTCTCCGCCAGGACAGCACAGCCCCTTTCCCCAGAGGCAGATCCCTTCGTCCAGGGTGAAACACCGGGAAATGGGTCGAAAGGGTTTGCAGGAATGATCTGGAATGGTGATCCAGAGAAATGGCCAAGCAGGAGGTGGATTTGAGAGCGGAAGTGCAGAGGTCTACGAGGGACCGATGTTCCTTCTCGGATGAGATTTGCGGGCAGCTACTGTGCCGGTCGAGTCTCTAATGAATTCTGGTACTGTTACCGTTTCCAGTCCAGGTAACGTCCTTTCCCCAGACGGACTGAAGTCTTCACCAATTCATGTGAACCATTTGCTCTTATTATCAGGAGGAAAACTCAGAACCTGATTGGAAAAATGAATTTATTTGATTTGTCCCAATGGTGGGGGAAAGTCTGGGCTGTATTATGCTAAGAAATCAGTCTGTGGAAGTCGTGTGCCCTGAAACAGGGACAGCAGTTAGTGTAGCAGTTCGACTCGGACACCAGATGGGGGGAAAGAGATGGGCGCTGTCCTGCCACACTGTGTGCCAGTATGTTGTTGTGTCGACTCGCCTTTTACCTAATCATTTTAAGATCTACTAAACGCATGCAGAAAAGAAAAAAGGGTTCAGATACAGTCTTAATAGCAATGGGCGTCACTGAAAACCACTGCTCACCTCATTAAAATGGTGAAAAGACTGTCTGAGTTTGAAGAAAATAATGCTCCAAAAGGTTTCAAAGTCACATGACAATGAAGGAAGCAAAACCCTATGTTACATTGCCGTCATTTTCAGTTTTGGTTAGTGAAATAGAGGTGCCGCTGAACGACGCATTATAATGCCGTTTTTGTCTTTATATGTATCACATTTGTAAGATGACCATTTAATTTTGCGCAATTTTTGGATTGAAGCAGGTGAAGGGTGTAGCTTTGATTTCATAGATATGCAAGCTCAGAGGCTACATGAAAATCCTCCACAAGCCAAAAGGTCGTCTTGTCATGTGATGAATAGCTGTCCACAAACAACAATTAAAGTTGCCCAAAAAATAAGGGGGGAAAAAGACTCAAGTCAGCTCAATCAACTTGTTTTGCTCTGGGGGAAAAAATGAAGGAAGAAAAATAGCAAGTGTCAAGTGGGTGTTTCCTTTCCTTCTCGAACGGGGTTTTCTCACACGGGATGTCTGGGTGGAGTATCTGCACAGGACCAGACTGGACCTGCAGTGAACATGGACAGTAGTGGTTTTAATTCAAAAATGAGAAAATACACACATTAACTTATACAGATCAATGTAACAGTCCTGGAACAAAACCCTACTTTTCTGAAAGTTATAATTTTCTCCAATATACGGTTTACCCTTTTTGATATAAACGAGTTTGACAAAACGTTAGACAGACAGACAGACAGGTAAACTGGAAAATCCCAGAAATGTAATGCAGTAGCACCACAAACTACAGCTTCCAAAATGACCATCAGGAAGTTTCAGCACTGAAGCTGATTGACTGCGGGGCTGCTGTGTGAGTAAGATCACCTCGTGTTTATTGGGATTACAGAACAGAAATTAAACCAACATTTCACTCCACATTGATATTGCCGTGTTACGTATAGCTACACAGTATGTCACAACTTTAGATACTCCTCTCGGCCTGTGTACCTTTGTTAAAGCCCCCAAGTAGTTTCCAGTGTAAGAGACAATCAAAAAAAAAATATTTTGACAGAAAAATATCAGGTCTACGTGATCTCAGCACCACATCGTGCTGGGAGCTGACTCCTTTATACAATTGTGTCTGCTTTGGTAAATGAAATATTTATACGAATGTAAAAATAACTACCTCAGCGTTACTCCCTCAGACTACTGCGCATCTGAACGTGCCTGGCAGTGTGAGTGTGTGTGTGTGTGTGTGGGAGTATGTGTGTGTGTGTGTGTGTGTGTACGTGTGTGTGTGTACGTGTGTGTGCGGGAGTATGTGTGTGTGTGTGTGTGTGCGTGTGTGTGTGTGTGTGTGTGTGCGTGTGAGTGCGTGAGTATGCGTGTGTGTGAGTGTGCGTGTGAGTGCGTGTGTGAGTGTGTGTGTGTGAGTGTGCGTGTGTGTGTGAGTGCGTGTGCGTGTGTGAGTGTGTGTGTGAGTGTTTGTGTGTAAAGCTGGCGGAAACTGGGGTTTACAATCTCAGACTAAAGTCGTACACCTTGCCCAGAACACGCGTTAGAAGGCAGCTCGACAACAAAACAAAAATAAACCCCCTTGTGCACGAACTCCGTACGGCCGCGGAGTCGTTTGCGTATTCACAACTATTACATAACAGCCTCAGCATCAATGAGTTTACCACGGACAAGGGGAACACACACGTTCTCCACTGTCAAACAATACTCACATTGACGATGGCAACACAAACACTGCTAAGCCTGGGCAGTACCAAGTTACACCTTACTACAGATCGTGGGGAAACGCGTACATCCACAAACACTGCAGCACACTGTACCGTTACATGCAAGCGCCTCCAAGCTAACTAGCCGAGTGCTATTGCGGACTTAAATGCGTTGAAATGACCCCAGACGCGAGGCGCTAAACTGCCTGCGTTGCCCACAAACTAATAGCACGACCTAGTCTGTCACAACGCCGCTGCTAGCTAACTCTGCCGAGTTAACTGACGTTAACGTTAGCGTAGCAACTGTTAGCTAACACTGGCGTCAGCTAGCCTGCTCGGTAGCCCGCGAAACCTGCTAGGTGGTTGAAACTAGTTCGCGCAGTTAGAGTGGTTAGTAAAGTGAAAACACATCCAATGCACTCGGAGTGGGTACAACGACACATTTGAGCAGCTGTCACAAACATACAATAGAGGTAAACAGACCTGGCTTCGTTGGAACAACACAGTTTCAAAATGGCTACCTTAACAGCGGCAGCACACATTCATCAGTTTGCTAAGAGCTAGCGCGCTAACTTGCTCTGTTTCATGACGCTGCCGTGCACCCTCTCCTGAGCAAGGTGGCCTCCGGTGGACAGTGGTTCAACAACACATTAAAGCTACAAACAGTGATGGGATCAAACTTTTTTCCCCACAACTCCAAAGCTCTCACTAACACGGCTATTGACGTTTGTTTGGGTTTTAGAAGCGCTTACCACTGGCGCTAGCACTGAGGGTTTCGAACAGGCTCGACGATGCTGCGTTCAACACCTCGCGTGATTGTCCAACTTGTTCGTGTGACACCGCGTTGTCATTGGTGAGCCGGTGGAACAGTGCCGCTTCTGTGAAAAAAAAAACTGTCCGTCAAAATAACACAGCAGGTCCGTACTTGGAATTATAAGGTCGTATTTTCAAAGAGATAGTATTGGAGCGCAGTGTTTAGTAGCACGCATAACGGGGTTTTGGCATCTTGAACACAACTTAATACCTCCCCCGCCACCGTCAGCCAAACCAGTCGATATCCGATCCCGTCTCATTCACTTTCAGAATGTTTGGAGACAGGCAGTTAATCGAGCACCGAGAGAATGGCAGCCAGCAAACGACCTCTGATTTAGCGACTTGACGTTGATGTTGTGGCCGTTCACTAGCTCCCGCTGTACTGCCGTGGCCTTGGTAAGCCGTTGAATGACAACACTATTCAAACATGACGTTTGGATAGCTGCAACATCAGTGGATTGTGTGTCGTCACCGTGGGATAGCGTTGCGTTGCATCAGGCTAAACAAGTGGTTGTATGCTAGCCGCTAATAGCACCGCCAGTAGCCCATGGTGGTGAGACCATTCATTTGTAATGTGCGTGTTATATGGGGAGATGTTTTTCAACTAATTGATAACGTGTCTTTTCAGATGAAAACATGTTTAGATTTGAATCTGGAAGACGCGTCGTGTCCGCGGTAAGACCAAAATGTGACCTGTTTATTTCAGCCTCCTTGCTAATGAAAAAAGAGCTCCTTATATGTGCTGTCAGTGTGTAATAATACGATGCCACGATGTTTGTTGCACTTCTGTTCTCAGGTCTCAGCGTGGAGATGTGTGCAGCAGCGGATCACCACGGCAGCAAGCTACTCAACAAGAGCCCAGCTGCTGCTTCACTCTCAGGCATCGTCAGTGTCGGTGCCATCCAGGACAGCGTCCACCGACAGGCTGCTGAGCATCAGGCCCGTGAGCTGGCATCCCTCCCGTCTCTGCCAGGGGGATTCACGGAGCGCCTCAGACAGAGAGAGCACCGAGGGGGGCCTCAGTTTGAGGGCTCTCACTCAGGCTCCCAAACCGGCCCTGTACCTCGGTGTCTCTGGGCTCGTCCCCTTCGTGTCCGCCCCTCTCCTGATGGCCGCCTCGCAGTCCTTCATCCCTGAAGTGGCGTACGCTCAAGTGGTCTATGGAGCCTGCATAGTCTCCTTCCTCGGAGGTGCCCGCTGGGGGTTTGCCATCCCTGCTGGTAGTCCCGCTCAGCCAGACTGGATGAACTTGGGCAACAGTGTTGTGCCTTCGCTTCTGGCCTGGCTGGCACTGCTCTGCAGGGACAATATTGCAGAGGGAGCCCTGGTAGTACTCATGGGACTGGGTCTGTCCCTGCACTACGACCTGACCCTGCTGCCCGGTTACCCCGCCTGGTTCAAAGCCATGCGGACTGTCCTCACTCTGGTTGCCACATTCTCACTGGTGGCTACACTGACAATTAAAAAGTTCTGCACTGAGAAGAAGATCAAAGAGATTAGGAACTGATTTAAAAGACCAGTTTGTACTTTGATCCACATAAAATAAAAATGAATAAAAATGTTTAAAAAAATTAAGTGAAGATGTGAAGACAATCTGGTTTGGTCTTGCTGTACAACAACTCACGGCAATAATTTGAATAATATGGCAACACATTCTAAATTGTGAATCTTTAGATAATTAAATATCCTTACATAGCAAAGGACAGACTTTCAGGGAGAGGACGTGTTAATCGTTTATCAGAAAACACAAAAAAAATGTACCGGAGTTGAAGACAATATTCAAATATGTCCATTTTTTACATGTACAAATTTGAGACGGTGAATTAACATTTGAATACTTTTCCACTGTTGTCCAACTCCAGACAGAAACAAGTCAAACCACAGCTATATAGAACTATATATGGTTTCAATATTTCTCTCTCTGATCTTTTACAGACTCCAGTCTGAGACAGCTATTTGGATCAACAATTGATGCAGTTAGTTGAGTAGCTTTTACATATTTATTAATAAAAATGGATCACAATGCCAAAATGACAGGACGTCAGAAAAATGTATTTTCTTTTATCCAAAGGAAACATATTCTTAATCCAAATATTCAAAAATACCCAAACAGACATGAGTCCAACTGGGATTTTACTCGAAATTGACAGTCATTGTAAATGGTCAACGTAAACCAACAAGTGCTGAGCTTTAGTGGCAGAGCTGGAGGAAAGTGAAGTGGCGTTTTCCAACACCAAACAACCCTGATGCTTCACAGCAGCAACACTTAGCCAAACAGATGCACTTTGAACCTAATAACAAGGGCACCAGAGTAGGGCTGCAACTAACAATTATGTTTATAATCGATTAATCTTGATCGTGTTTCCCCAAACCCGACATGATGTTTTGTTTTGTCCTCACACCAAAGAGAGCGAGAGTACTGAGCTCATTCCATGCGTTGATGTTTTGGAAGTTTCAAGTTATAAAAGTTTTATCTTAAAATTTAAAAAGAAGAAAGAGAAATGATTCAGGTTAATTTTAAACCTAGCACAAACGCCAACTTTTTTATTTAATCTATTCAATATGAAAAGCAAACGATAAAATATGTAATTTCTATTCCGAAATATGAATATTTTGATCCTTGGAAAGGGAGAACAGTTACACGATGGGCAATACTGTCACTGTGCAGCGCCTCAATGTTACATGTGCTAATGTGACAAAATCCAAAGAGGACACTAACAGTACTTGGTGGACACAAGGTAAAATACAACATTCTCAATTATTTCCATGTGTATCAACATGTGACAGATGAAATGTGAATTCTAGTCAGTTCAGGTGCAGCCAGTGAGTGAAATTATCCATGTTCACAATTTTCTTTTTTTTAAGCGTGAATATTTACGAAGAGGCACAAGCATACAGTCAGGTCCAGAAGTATTTGGACGGTGGAAATTTTGCCTCTAAACACGACCACAATGGATTTGAAAAGAAACAATCATGATCTGATCTAAGTGTAGACTTTCAGCTTCAACAGAAATATTGCATTAACCATTTGGCCATTCTTATGCATAGTCCCTCCATTTTCAGAAGCTCAACATTAATTGGATAAACTGACATTATTATAAATATAAGTTGGTTTTTTTAATACTTTGATGAACATCCTTTGCAGACTGCCTGAAGTCTGGGACCCAAGGATGTCACCACATCCCCTGAGATGCTTTGCCAGGCCTTTACTGCTGCTGCCTTCAGGTGCTGCTGGTTTGTAAGACTTTCTGCCTTCAGTTTTGTCTTCAGTAGCCCCCCAAAAAATCCTGGTCTATTCAGTTGAGATCAGGCGGTTGACTTGGCCTCACTGTAGAAAGTCCCATTTCTTTGCCCCAAGAACATCTTCGGTTGCTCTAGCAGTATGTGTTGAAATGCTGCTGTCCTACCAGTTTGTCAGAATTTGGCTGAATCTGAGCACAAGCCATGTACTTGTACACCTCACTGAGGATCCAGCTCCTTCCGTCAGCAGTCATCATCAATAAACACCAGTGACCCAGTTCCACCGGCAGCCATGCATGCCCATGCCACAACACGGCCATGGTTGACAGATGACGTAGTATGCTGCAGATCATCATCTCCATACTTTTCACCTCCCATCATTCTTGTACAAGTTTATTTCGGTGTCATCTGTCCAAAGAATCTTATTCCAGAACTGGGCAGCCTTTCTGGCAAAGTCACCAGTGGTTTACACCTTGTTGTCAATTCTCCATTTACATTGCGTCTGTTGATGGTAGACTTTGACAATGTTACACTACTTCCTTGAGAATGTTCTTGACTTGGCTGGATGTTGAGGTTTTTTTTCACTTCAAGGAAAAAGTCTGTGAATATCCACATCCATATTTTTGCCATCTCTCTGACAGTTTTTTTTTCAGCCTAATGATGGCCCGCATACATCGACACCTATCGAGAATTCCACTGAACAGCTTCCAAATGCAAGTTCAACAATTTGAATCAACCTCCAGATCTTTAATCTCCTTCATATTTCGTGGGATAACGAGGGAATAGGCCACACCCCCATTAAATTGCTCGTCAGTCAAATGTCCAATTACTTCTAAATCTTGGAACCATGGGGAAGAATGGCTGAAATTCCTAAATGGTTAATGCAAAGGTTGAATTAAACCTGAAAGTCTACAACTCAATCACAACTTGATCACTTAATTTAAAATCAATCAAAAAAATAGTGGCGGTGTGTGCAGAGGCAAAAGTATATTTTTTAAAGTGTCACTGTCCAAATACTTATGCAGCTGACTGTAAATATAAAACAATCCAGTGGAAAAATGAGTGATCACTGCGCTGGTGTGACAACAGTGGTGCGCTGTTCAAGTTTACAGTTATTTACAGAAATCACCCCACGTTTCCTTTGGTTCCATCATCAAATAGGCCTAAAGTGGTTCAATACATTTTCCAAGTAGCAATGCACACACCTCAAATATTCCTCTGAGGATAAACAAAAAATGTAAGAATAGTGCTTTCACATCTTAGCCTAGGACAGTGTTCACATCCCCCACAGGACCTGGACACCGATGGAGAAAAACTCTGGTCAATCAAAAGTATAATCTGCTGCAGTGGAAAATTATCCTCATAATCAGGAAAACTTAGTCTGATCCATGTATAAATAACACAAAGGATGAAAGGAAAGTCTACATGAGAAAAAACAAACACTTATGTGTTTATAAGGTGCAGCTTCTCTTCAGTTGATGCAGTCTGGGGATGTTTCAGGGGCTGATATGAATATTTCATAGTCTGAATCTGAACATTGCTGTATATCAGAGCACAGCCAGCCCTCCGTCACAGCGGCTGGTGATCATGTTGCCGACCTCAGTCCAGGTATCCAGGTGAGGGTCATAGATTTCCACTGAGTCCACTGTCACCGGGGCAGAGAAGTCTCTGCTGGCGGCCCTGCCCCCGACCACGTACAACAGCCCGTTAACCGCCGACACCGAGACGCCTGCACGTGCAGTGGACATTGGCGCCACCTCCATCCATTTTTCCTGAAAAGACAATCAAAGAGATGGAGAGGATGTTAGAATCAAAGAAAAACTCATCTTCTCAGACATCTGAGATATTAAGTGTCTTTAGTGGCACTTTACCTCTTCAGGACAGAATTTCTCCACCGTCTCCAGGGCACCCAGCGCCTCATTCCAGCCACCCACCGCATAGATGCAGTTATTGAGGCAGGCAACACCCACATAGGCTCGACGTGTGACCATGACGGGCAGGGCACTCCACCGGCGGGAGATGGGGTCATACACCTCGGCCGAGCGCAGCTCCATCCCTTCATCACTTATTCCTCCGATCACATAAATGAACCCTGGAAAGAAACGACTGCATTTAGCTAATTCAGCGCTGCAAGGTCCATGGGTTGATGTAATATGAGAAATATAGGAATGAAGGGGGGGGGACAGAATGATTTAAGTTGAGTTGGTTCTTTCTTGGCCCAGGTCCTGTCCATCCACCAAGTTTCACAAACAGACAGGGGCAAAAACATAACTAACCTCCTCGGCGGAGGTAATAAAATATGAACGCACACACCTTGTAGCTCACAGCATCCGAAGTAGTAACGGGGAACAGCCATGCTGCCGATCACCTCCCACTTGTTCTCCTCTGGATCGTATCGTTCCATTGTCTTCCCGATCTCAGAGCCGATCCAACCACCTGAGGGTCAGTCAGGACAGAGTGACGACAGAGTGACGACAGAGTGACGACAGAGTGACGACCAGGTGACGTTTCCCTCCCAGATGATGGTGATGAATTATTACCTTGTTTTTTTGCGTATTGAGTTGTTTATTGTACTTCGCAACATTATTTTACTTTCTTAAACAATTCCCCCCCTCAGTCTGACAAGACTCCACTGTGCAATATCATCACATGTATCAAGTGCAATATTTATTAATCGTATACTATATCATGTCAACTTAATAATTATCATACCAATACACTGTTCAATTTTCACATTTCTATGACTTCATAATGCTACTGTATTTTCTTTGCACCATCGTTCCCTCCACTTGTGTTTACAGTATGTTTATTTTATTGAAAAACTTGATTCTTTACTTCTTTTGCTTATTTTTATATTTCTATTATTTAGTTGCTAATTTTTGTATTTTGTATATTTTCCTTTGCAAATCTTTATAACAGGCACAACTTGATATGAGGATGACAAGTAGACAAACATCAAGTGTCTGTTAGTTAACAGGATTTCAGGTAGTTAGTTAAAATCTCTTTCAGTGTTAACTATCATCATTTTTTAAATCACATCTTGAATAGCATTGCTTACATTCTTTCACTGTGCTTAAAGGGGTATTCTAGTAATTTAAAGTTTAGTACTGCACTGCTATGAAAGTTGAAGGACTTGCAAGAGGTAGATTAAAAAAAAAAAAAAAAAAGAACTTTCAAAATTCTAAAAACAGAGGCAGAGTTATCCAGACCTTTATTCCCTGGTATGGTTCTAAACACTGGATCTGACATTAAGCAGGATCTTTCATGAAACCTTCACTGACTGGTATGTGCCCATGTCTTTCAGACTTGATGGCCCCAATTTTGCAATGTGAGTTTTCTAAATTTCATAGTCTCCAAGTCCAAGCTCCAGGCCTACAGTTTACGTGAAATCGATGGAGTGCCCCCTTCAAAGTTAAGTTTCCAGGTTGTGCTGTGTGTGTTTTCGAATTAACAATGCACCAGTATTACTGGGATATTTACCGAGTGCGTACAGAGCTCCATGACACGGGCAGACGCCAACTCCACAGCGAGGAAAGTTCAGAGACGCAACAGCGGCCCACTGCTTGGTCACCGGGTCATATCTCTCTGTGCAGTCAAAAATCATTGAGTCTTTCTCCCCTGGTAAAAAAATAAATAATAAATGTTAGTCTGATAATCATGCAGGTTTTTTTTCCTTTTTTTTGTTAGACTTCACAACTTCAGCTCTCTCACCTCCCACCACGTAGATCATACCCTCCATGACTGCGACCCCCAGACCACTGCGGGCCTGGTGCAGAGATGACACAGTGGTCCAGTACTGGTTGAAGGTGTCGAAGCGCTCAACGCAGCTCAACGCCCTGCTGTCGCTCCAGCGACCGCCTTGCAGCCGAGTGTAACCTCCTGACAAAACAAGGTGCAGGATTTTATGACTCATTGTATGTTGTCATTTTCTATCATTCATCATTCCATACCAATGTTTATAAGCTGTAAACAAGAGCTTTGACACGGAAACCTATGGCATAGAGGTATTTCCTGGCTTTTCTTCTGGGTCTCATCTTGGCTGGCTGTAGCTGACTGTACATCTTGTTTTCTTTGGGAGACTTTGAGACCTCGGTGTATTCCTTCAGCAGAGTCTGCAGTGCCACCCTCAGGCTAAAGTCAGTAATACCTTATTTGGGAGAGAAAAAATGGGAAAAAATTGTTTACTGCTAGGATTTGGTTTCAACATATTTTTTTCAATTTTAAAACAATATACTGAATATAAATCAATGTAATGGTGAATGTACATTTTCATACTTTTCTTACCCTCTATGTACTTGAACAGTCTCTGTGGGGAGAGCAGGGGGAAGCGGACTGGTTCCAGCACTTCCACCACATGTTTTTTCCTCTTTGCCACGTCTTGCAGAGCCCAGTCCATGGCTGCGGTGAATACCTGGTACTCATCCTCAATCCTCAGCTCTTCACTTCGTAGCAGCCTGACCAACTGATCCTTCGACAGGCCCCTGAACTCCTCCGTAATGCACACCTGAAGAGAGACAGTTGAAAAAGGTCGCCTGTAAGCATTAAAACTTGAAAATTACTAGGTGAGCTGAAGCGCTTTTACTAACATACGTGATAAAAAATACAATTCGGATAAGATGCTGATTAAATACAGTGCAACCGTACCTCCAGAAAGTGCACATGGATGTAGTTCTCAGTGAACTCCAGCATGTCCATGCAGGCAATCTGCTCCAGGAACTGAAAGATGCCCACACAGTTGGACGGGTCCATGTGGCCCTTGAGAAACTCTCCGCAGACAGACACCACCTCAGTCAGCTGCAGCATGTCTGCAGCAACCATGAGCTCCTGGACATTCTCCACAGTCACGCTGATCACACCTGACAGAGCAGAGTTTACATTTCCACTGTGAATATTGCGCCAAACCAGCACAGTTTTTTTTTTTTACAGAAGACGATGATGATGATGATGATGATGATGATGATGATGGAAATATCGGGATTTATGCGGACCTGTGTATATGAAGTCCAGCAGCACCTCAAAGACTTCCGTCTCCACACCGAGGATCTGCACCTCCTCCTTGTCCACCTCTCTCATCCCCCCGGAGAACAGGGCAGAGAAGTATGGACTGCTGGCGGCGAGCACCAGCCGGTGGACCCTGAAGACGCGGTCGCCGACCTTCAGCCCCACGTCGCAGAAGTCGGCGCGGAGCCGCATTTTGTTCATCTGGGCCAGGATGAGCCTGGCGTAGCGGTCCGAGGCCAGCAGAGCCTGCTCGGATCCCTGGGTTGCCATGGCAGCTGCAGCGTCACCACCACCAACACCACCAGCACCACAACAACCGGGGGATGTTGACAAATTGATGGAGAACATGGCAGCTGGAGCAGGACTGTGTTACCATGGAGACCGGTATCCTCAAACCCGCCTCTCTAGAGCAGACACATGAGCTTACCGCAGGAACACCAAAACACACAGTTGTGTAATAACAACAAACTCTTTGTGTTTTATCTCTTCATCTAGCTCTTTGTTTAGCTCAGTCTGCACACAGTGAGCGACGCGGCTACACGAGGTGTCCGTCTCGACGCGCCCTGGTGCATTGACAGGTAAGTCACCGTTACTGTACCGTCTAGTATGTAAACACACCTCCAGTCGCCTGTTAGCCACACATGCTAGCCAACAGAGAGCAGTTGTACTTCACACCAACGCGGCAAACCGACACCGACACACGTCGACAGCTCGACGATACCGCGGCTCACTGAGAACCGCGGACACGTGTGAGGAAAAACGCCAAAATTCCTCTCGTTTTCGAAGCAACTCACCCATAAGTTCACTGATGAGGATGCGGGCAACTTCCGTCGCCCTGCAGATTGTCCATCCTCGTTTCCGGATCGACTACACCGGCCTGGCAGTGGAACCTCCAGCCACAACTAATCAATCGCCGAGAATTTGGCATTTTTCTGTGATCTTGTATGGTCAGCGGTCCTGGTTATCTGCCTTAGGGAAACAGAATCTAAACTCTTTACACGAATGCATGGCTTATCAAGTTTTTATTCAAACGGTTCTATGATTTTTTTTTAAACGGTTGTGTGTGGCCGTTTAATTGGGTAAACACACTCCGAGCTGGTTGCAACATTCAACGCCAGGTGGCAATGTTGCCCCGCACAAGCAGCCAAACAAATGGAAGTCCTTGACAAGAGACCACAGAAACCTACCATGTAAATTATCATAGTATTCTTACCATGTCAGCCCCCAGCACAATGGTAATTTTAGACGTAGCTGCAAAGCCGTCCACTGCAGACTTTGACCGAGCCAGCGACGTAGCCTACTCTTAGACAGTGGCAACGGTTGGTCCGGTTTGTTTTAATCAGCAGCTTTGTATCAAATTGGTTTAAATATTGTGTTGGAAGGCCTGTTATTACATCCAGACCTCTAGCACTGCCTGGGCTCATTAAAACCAGTCTGGGCCACTGGGGGTGAGGTGAAAAAAAAACCCCGCCCCTGAACTGCCTTCTGAAATATCTGCCTTAATAACCATAAGATCCAGTAAGATTATCCGTCACGCGCTTGTAATACGAGTCTGGGCACATCTGTCACTGGACCTTTTATTCCCGGCTATTTTCAAAGTGTCACTCGCATTTAAACGGCCAAAAGTTTTACAGGAGAATATGTGGGTCACACCAACATTTGGTCATTGGCCTGATGCTAACCTGTCCACCATTTTAGGTACTCTACACCCTTTGTTGGTTTTCCCCTCTAGTTTGTCTGTACTCTTAAGTGTGTCTTGTTTCCCTAAAGAGCATCTACCATGGCCATTATCTCAGCTGGACAATTGGCTTATTGGATACGACTTAAATTGCCTCTTATTAAGCCAACATGAGGCAAAGTGCCCCCTCTGAACTGAGTGAGCCGAGCATGCTCCCCGTCACTGTAATGTTTTCCCTCTTTGCAGCAAAAATGTCTCGGAAGAAATTTGGGCATGTAGACTTAAAAATGTTGCTTGTTTATGTTTATCCTAGAGAATAAGAAAGATGGCCCCCTGCAAACCAGGTGACCGTTTGTAACTATCATGCATATCTCTTCATGAGTCGTCTTGAACCTACTTAACAATACTTTGACCTACATTTTTTTGGGGGGGATTCAAAGTGAAATCTTTTTGAATTCAACCCAAATGAAATGCTTTTCAAATGGCTACATGTTTTTCTGAGGCAACTTAAAATAAGCCCCTTTTTAAATTCACTAGTAGCACCGATGCTTTTCACCAGGCTGACATTACAGTTCGTGAGGTGATCGATGCTCTTTTGCAATTCAAGAGCTTCATTGGCCTTTCATTGAAGTGTGACAATAACAACCACCTCTATTTGGATGACACATGCTGGTGACAGACACGTGTGTACTCAAGGAGTTCAGCGCGATAACACGTCCATCATAAGTTGGTTAAACCAAAACGATTAAGACATTTCAATCAAGTTCGGATTCTTATTTTTGGCACTGTCTCTATCACTTGAGACTTCTGCTGAAGACATTGAATTAATCTTATTCACAAATGTCCATGTATTAATTCCGGTGTTGAGGCTTTATATGTATGATTTTCCATATGAAAAGTCTATTTTTTTTCTTTGTCTTTTGTCCTTCATGCTGCTGCCTGGGCTGGTGTCTCTTGTGAAACAGGTTTTAATAAGTAGGTGAGGTGTTTAAACCAACTTGAACGTAGTGACACAGACTTCTTTTGGTAAAAAAAAAGGTTCCGTTGCAGTGAGATTATGTTTTTTTTCATGTTGCAATGCACATCTGTGGTCTCTCTTTTTTTTCTCTTATAGGCAATGTTTTTGCTTGTCAAGAGCATGATAATTATTTTTCACTGATCATCACGTCTCTCCATTGTGGTGATGGGAAGCAGAGTGTTTTCCTTGCTCGCTGAATCTCCCATGTAGTGGAAGCAAAAGAAAACAGCGTGAGGGTCATCCTATGGAAAGTGGTCGCTGTAATTGCCATTCTGATTTAAGTGTAGGGTATGGCTGATTTTTTCATCAGGGCGCCTTCCTCTGACTAGACATTGCTTTCACCAGGAAAGAAAAACATTGTGAGACAAAACTGACAGCTTAAGGGTTCTTGTGGGAGTAGGTTGAGTTCAGATTTTCCTGAAGCTTTGCTTCCAATCGTACCAGATAATGCAAAACAAGTCATCAAAGCACCCTGCGACAAGAATGTTTCCATGGTTTTGCCCATAACCCATAGGTTAGGGTATGTTATTTTGTGTTCATGACACATTTTCCTCCTTTTTACAAATATATTGCAGTCGT